>NC_064641.1:353334948-353637978 GCF_023864345.2 Schistocerca serialis cubense | reverse complement strand
CCACATCAGACATCAGTCGTTCGTTTACATACCTTATTGCAACTACGCTGGGTTCCATTTCTTTCCTGATGTAAAGCCCTACACCCCATTGTGCTATTCCTGCTTTGACTCTTGACAGGTAGACCTTGTATTCTCCCACTTCCTCTTCTTTCACACCCCTTACCCGAATATCTTACTTGCATCCTCTGCCAGCTCTACCTTCTTCCCAGAGTTGCCCCCATTGATATTAATAGCTCCCCATCTCGTTACCATTCGTTTGCCGAGTCGTATCTTAGGAGTCCCTGGTTTGTCAATTAGAGGTAGGACTCCGTCACCTCCAAAGGTCCGAAGCATTTTGCTCTGATTGTTGCCAGCATTAAACTTAAAGTACCAGGGAAGTAGGTTGCTAGCCTTACTTGCCCCGGGTCCCATTGAGTTTTACCCCTAATGGGTGAGGGACTAACCGTTGGATTTGGTAGTCTTTGCCGTCTGAGCACAAAGGTGACCACGACTCAGAATATGTCCAAGATGTCCAGCCTTATTCCAAAGTAAATGGTATCCCGACTGACAGGACCAATTACTTGGCCACTCATACAATGCCCGTGGTTCATGAACTAGGACATGATAACAGGAACCCACACCGTAAACCACATTTTCAAGCAGTCAAAAATATAACAACTCTCTCAAAGTCAAAACCTACCACACAGTTAAAGATATCTTGAGTAAATTACTAAAATTCTGTTCTTCACATATGTGCTATGTGTTTTGACACATACAAGATACATCATTATCACTGGGTATTTTTCCAGGTTGAAATATGTTACTGTCACACCCATTTACAAGAAAGTCTGTACAGCAGATATTAATAATTACCAATGAATATCAATGCTTATTTGCATCTAAAAAGTACTGGGAAAGTTTATCTACATAAGAACAGCACACCTATTTCAATAAAGATACTGAGTTTCAGTTTGAATTTCAAAAGGATCGTGCCACACAACATGCCACTTTTCAATTTGTGCAACAGATTACACAAAATTTAAATTATAAAATTTGTTAACTGGTATTTTTTGTGGATTTTCAAAACATTTGATGGTGCTGTTTACTGTATTCTCAGCTATTATAGCAGAGATTTTCCTAGTAACTGATTTCTGTTCCATCTTAATAAAAGAACACAGATTAAAAAAATCTACTCACCAAGTGGCAGTAGAAGAAAACACTCATAAAAGTTAAGGAAATGTGCAAGCTTTCAGAGCCAGTGGCTCCTATTCAGGCAGAAGGGCTGAAGGAAAAGTAAAAGAACTGGTGAGATTTAAGAAATGGGGAGGGTTACAGAAATGTCACAAAGAACCCTGGGTCATGGAAGACTTACTGGATAGAATGGGAAGGAAAGCAGAGGAAATCATTGGAGAAAACGGAATCTACTATGTTTGGGAAATAAAATAATGTAGGAGACGGCAGGAACAGTCAATCACTGCAGTTAGGCAAACAACAATTGCACAAAAACCTGAAAGAATTGTGTAGAAGCAAGGCAAGTGGTGAGTGGGAAAGAAAAGAACAGTGCTGTCAAATTTGCAAATAAATCAGTGAAAGACAATCAGGAGAAGGCCTTGTATTGTATAGTGAACCATACACAAAGAGTGATATGCAAATTAATAAATAACAGTGGATCTGTCTAGTAGTGTAGAAATCAGTAGTAGAAGAGATGTTGGTTAATAAAGGTGGTACCCATAAACAAATGAGCTACCTAGCACATAAGATTGAAAACAAACAACAGTCTTAACAAGGTAAAGAACAGAAAAGACTGACAAGGGGGTTACATAAGAAGGAATGGTGCCCACAGGAGCTAATTTATCAATGAAAATAATCTATTTTTGAAAATATAATTGGATGGATAAAAAATCTTGTCATTAAGCAGTACCAAGAGGAAACACACATAAAAGTTAAGGGAATGTGCCACCTTTTGGAGTGAGTGGATCCTTCTTCTGGCAGAAAGGTTGAAGGGGAAGGGAAGGGAATTGGCGAGGTTTAAGAAATGGGGAGATAATGGAAAAGTCACCCAGAGCAGGGGAGACTCACCAGACAGGATCAGAAGGAAAGGTTTCCACACTTTGACTCCAGGAGTAACACTTCTGTGTCCCTCCAAAATATTGAAGAATGGTACCTCCCCACAAGTTGCCACCTTACTCACTGATAACAGTCATCCAGGGTGGTACAGAACTGTAATTCAACAATGAATATAATGCTGTGCCATTCGTTAGCAGTCCGTGTTTCCTGGTCATGACACCACACCAAACGCCATTTGTGTTGTGTTGTTAATGGGAGCCTAAGCAAGGGACAGTAATTTCCTAGTCTCACCGCTGCTAGTCTTTGACCAGTGGTGCGGGATGACAGAATATTGCAGGTTCTCCATTACTGCTTCTTGGATAGAAGTAGTAGACATAAAGGGGTTACTTTTGTATGTATAATTCTTTTAATTACTTAAAAAAATTTTACCTGGATCTGAAGATGATTGAGTTTTTCAACCAAACAAATTATCTAATTATTGTTTTCTAATTGTGATTTAGAGAATTAAAACTTTTAAATAATTAAAAAAGAAAGGTTTATCTATAAAAATATATATTTGAGATCACTTCTCTACATATGGACAATGTCAGATAATAATATGATGAGGTTACTATGATGTGCTTGGCGAATAATACTCCCTTATGGTCAGATGTGGTCAACCAGAACTTTCATGACAAGGATGCCTGTCCTCACATTCCCATGCAGTCCAACATCTGTCAGTGGTAACAGCCAAATGTCCTGCAGACCAAAATAATGTATGATTTGATCAGCCAGCCTAGTGGAGACCCACAATGAGGCCACTTTCAAACTCTGTCAGGTGCTGATAACGTTGTCTGACATAATCATGTAGCATCTCCGTGTCCTTTGCAGTGATCGCTTAACATCTCATACTGTTCACAAGGCTTACACAGCCTATCACACCTGGTAATAACAGTGAAGATTAACAATGCTAATGCACTCTGGTTGCTGTTCTACCTTCCACAGAGAATTGTAACTCTAATCATTAACATACTTGCCAATGATGTGTAATAGTACAATAGTATGACAATACATTGACATCTCACCAAATCTTCTGGGTGCTTGCTTTTTTTTTTATCAGACAGTGTAGTTGACTTACCTTTTTTAACTTAGATTCACTAATGTCTATGGCATAATATCTGTGGCAACTCATTACTCAGAAAGACTGTGTTTATGGCACAGAGGTGTGCACTCTATGTCCTCTATGGGTAGCTACTTAAACAGTTGGGCACACTAACAATAGTCTTACTGTACATTTACTCCCTTATGAATTTCATTGCCAACCATCAATCACAGTACTAAAATAACTGTGTGTGTGTGTGTGTGTGTGTGTGTGTGTGTGTTTGTGTGTGTGTGTGTGTGTGTGTAATACTGGAAGGAGAAACATCTTATACTATCTATCACTCAGTCCTAGTGTTGAACAGAAAGGAGTGAGGTACTGATCAGTGATGTGAATAATCTTATAACCAGTAAAATTAATCTAAAAAGAAACTGAAATCATATCTGCTTGACAACCCCCATCCTTAGAAGACCTTCTAAATGGATAATATGAGAGAGAGAGAGAGGACATTGCAGTTATGATCCATGGAAAATGTAAATAACTAAACTAATCTATTAAGGAGGGTACTGAGTCATCTGTCAAACACTGCAGTTCACTATAAAAGAAACTGAAATGTTGAGAAAGTAAAATTTGATACCATATATGTGTAAAGGTAATACATGTAAATGATTTGAGTTTCAGACCTATATACAAGGGTTAGTCAATTATTATCCACAAAGTAGTTATAAAATTTTATTGTAATCAAATAGAAAACTTACAAGAACATCATTTTTTGACATAGTCTCCTTTCGTTTCAATGCACTTGGTCCATCGTTGTACAAGCTTCCTGATGCCCTCATAAAAGGAGATTCTCGGTTTAGCTGCAAGCCAGGAATGCACTGCTTCTTTCACTGCTTCGTATGAGACAAATCAATGGCTCCTTAATGCCTGTTTGAGTGGACCAAACAAGTGATAATCAGAAGGGGCAAGATCGGGACTATAAGGAGGACGATCCAGTACTTCAGATTTGAGTTTCTGGAGCGTTTCAGCTATGTCGGCAGCAGTATGCATTCAGGCATTGTCGTCCAACAACACAACACCTTTTGGCAGCAATCCTTGGTGCTTGCTTTGAATTGCAGGCTTCAGCCTAGCAGTAAGCATCTCACTGTAACATACACTGTTTATTGTTGTGCTCCTTTCCCCATAATTTTCTGGTACTGGACCTTGTGTGTCCCAAAAAACCATAAGCATCAGTTTTCCTGCAGTCGGTTGGTTCTTGAACTTTTTCTTGCATGGCAAATTTGGGTGTTTCCATTCCTTACCCTGCTGTTTACTCTCTGGCTCGTAATGATGGATCCATGTTTTGTCACCGGTAATGAACCTGTCTAAAAAGTTGTCCCCTTTGTTACCATAGCAATCCGAATATTTTTTGCAGATGTCTAAGCGCGTTTGTTTAGGCAATTGTGTGAGTTGTTTTGGGACCCATCTGGCACAAACTTTATGAAACCCAAGTCTGTTGTGGATGATTTCGTAGACAAAACTGTGAATAATTTGCAGGTGATGTGCCACTTCATCAGTAATTAATCATCTGTCTAAGAGAATCATTTCACGTGAACGCTCAATGGTTTCTTCATTTGTGGTGGTAAACAGTTGTCCAGCTCCTTCATCATACGTAACACTTGTGCAATCATTTTGGAATTTTTCAATCCATTCATAGACACTCTGTTGTGACAAAACACTGTTCCCGTACTGCACCAAAAGTCTTCGATGAATTTCAGTCCTGATATGCCTTCTGTCCACAAAGAATGCATCACTGAATGTTGCTCTGCTGTGGTGCAAATAGACAGTGGAGCAGCCATGATTAACAGCATGCCAGCAATAACGAAACTAACCTAGAAGCTTGCAAATTGCAAAGATATAACAACAAATAAACAAAGCATGGGTCATCAGCATAAAACAACAGTACTACCAAAATAAACAAAAATATAACTAAATTGCGGATAATAATTGATGTACCCTTGTAATAAAACCGGTATTGAGTATTGCCAGCCATGTTGCCAAGTGACTATCAGCTGCACACATCCAGTTACTGACAGGTCTGGCAAACTGAAAATTCAAGGGAGAATAATGTCGCGTGTTTTGGAAATATTGCATGAAAATTTCGAACATTTTATAGTAGGACGTTTTCTTATTGGAATTTATTACCAGTAGTGTGACAAAAAAGGGTGAATGTGACCTAAGTGATTTTTGTTGCGCCACAATTTACCCAGCAGTTGTGACTTTCGATATTTACCTTTGACACATCCAAGCAGCACACTCCAAATCACATTCCTACACCTTCACACCGAAATTGAAATGAGTCAATACAGCTAAAGTCATGCAGGTTGTCTGCAGCATAGGTCTGTTATGATTCAGCACTCATTTTGAGCCAACAGCTGCAATCTGCTGGATACTCTTGTTAATCAAACAATGGAAAATCCAGAATAGAATGTAACAATATTGTGAAAAGGAAAGTTGCTACTCACCATACAGCGAAGTTGCTGAGTCGTGTGTTATTGCTGTCTAATTCTGACGAATGCCTTACTGGCTGAAAGCTAATTTGTGACAGTCTTTTTGTTGTGCCTACCTGTGACTCGTCATCTCCACTATATGGATCCTCTTGTTAGATGACCAGTGTAAGAATGAACATTTTTGTTGGGACGAAACAGGAATATAGCATCAGTGTCGTCTCTCTTTCACATTCATATTCATTGACAGTGTTGTAACTGAGGATCACATGTGATACACTATATAGCAATTACTCTGCTCCATGTAAATTTACAAGGACAATCAAATACATGTTCTATGCAGAATGAGGTGACAAAAGTTGTGGGATAGTGGTATGCACATATACAGACAGTGGTAGCATCATGTAACCCAGGTATAGAAGGGCAGTGCATTGGCAGAGCTGTCATTTGTACTCAGCTTCATGTGAAAAGGCTTCTGACGTGATTATGGCCACATGACATGAATTGACAAACTTTTTACATGGATAGGTAGTTGAAGCTAGATGCATAGGACACTCCATTTTTGAAATCTTTAGGGAATTCCATATTTCAAGATATACATTGTCAAAAGAGTGGTGGTGAGAATACCAAATTTCAGGCATTACCTCTCACCACGGACATCACAGTGGCCAATGGCCTTCACGTAATGACTAAGAGCAATGATGTTTGCATAGAGTTGTCAGTGCTAACAGACAAGCAACTCAGCATGAAATAAATGCAGAAATCAATGTGGGGCATACGACAAATATATCCATCAGGACAGTGTGACTGAAACTGGCATTAATGGACTTTGGCAACAGACAAACGAGGTGAGTGCCTATGCTAACAGTATGACATCATCTCCAATGCCTCTCCTGGGCTATGTCGGTTGGACCCTAGATGACTGGAAAACTGTGGCCTGGTCAGATGAGTCCCAATTTCAGTAGGTAGGAGCAGATGACAGGGTTAAAGTGCAGTGCTGACCCTGTGAAGCCATGGACCCAAGTTGTCAAAAAGGCGCTGTACATGATGGTGGTGGCTCTATAATGGTACAGGCTGTGTTTACATGAAATGGACCTGGGTCCTCTGCTCCAACTGAAATGATCATTGACTGGAAATGGTTATATTTGGCTACTTGGAGTCCATTTGCAGCCATTCTTGGATGTCATGTTCCCAAACAACAATGGAATTTTTATGGATGCCAGTGCACCATGTCACCAGGCCACAATTGTTTGCTGTTGATTTGAAGAACATTCTGGACAATATGAGTGAATGATTTGGCCACACATTGAACATTTATGTGATATAATCGAGAGGTCAGTTCATGCCCAAAATTGTGCACCACCAACACTTTGACAATTTTGGATGGCTCAGTATTTCTGCA
This sequence comes from Schistocerca serialis cubense, assembly GCF_023864345.2. Classification (NCBI taxonomy): domain Eukaryota; kingdom Metazoa; phylum Arthropoda; class Insecta; order Orthoptera; family Acrididae; genus Schistocerca; species Schistocerca serialis. The sequence continues at coordinate 353,630,966 of NC_064641.1, read as the reverse complement.
GAGGACTCCCAACAACTTGTTGAGTCCATGCCATATCTAGTTGCAGCATTTTGTACTATATTTGTTAATAAATGGGTTAGTGTTACACTAGCTTGGTGTGGACTACATTATTCACTTTTCCTATTTACTCATTTTATATTTGTGTAGAAGAAAGAAAGAAGGAGCTGAGAATATCGAACTTTTCCACCAGTCACAGCAGCAGCAGCAATAGTAGTAGAAAAATTTAAATGAGAACCACTAGAAAATACTGTGTACCAGACAAATTGCTTGGTCTTATTGTATTTATGTTCTTGGCTTTGAATTTAAGTGAATGTATAACATACAATAATGCAAAATAAGCTCATGTGAGTTAGCACTTTCTTCTGGCAACCGCTTTGTGTTTTGTTGTGGATAATATAATAATTTTATGCAACTTGTGCTTTACCAGAACCTTGCCTTAATGGCTCCATGTGCTGCTGGTCTTATTAAAATGTTGGTTCTTATTTGCAAAGAAACAGCAACATAAAGAACTTACAGTGTATTAGCAATCAATACAGCAGGTTACGGAAGAACAAAAAAGTGCTAATACAATCTGTTAAGACACTGGATGAAATTACTGAAACAACAACACCAAAACAAGCCAGCTTTCATATCATTAGGAAATTGAAGAACTGCAGAAATACTTATTTTCTTCTGACTGAACTACATTTCAAGACACACCCAAGTCACAAATGATGACCAGACACAAACATATTTCCTGTCGTGGATTGGCTCTCAAGACATTTAAAATGTGATAAAATGATTGGGCAAAAAAGCAACTGAAAATAGTTTGTGTTTGTCTGTTTAGCTAGCTCCAAAGGCATCATGTCATGAGATGTGAAAACATGTATGAGGAGCTGGTGATGTCAATGTCGAATTCCACATTCTACTACAATGTGAAGCATGAAATAAAGAATCGGGTATGTCTGATTTTTGCCTCATGGAGAGGAATGCGGCCAATGAGATGTGGCATTTGTTTTATGTCACAAGCAGAAGGAGGAGGGGGAGATCAGTGTTTAACACCCCGTCGACAATAAGGTCATAGAGATGCAGCACAAACTCAGATTAGGGAAGGAATGGGAAGGAAATCAACCATGCCCTTTCAAAGGAACCATCCCGGCATTTGCCTGAAGCGATTTAGGGAAATCATGGAAAACCTAAATCAGGACGGCCAGACATGGGTCATGGGTTTGAACCGTCACAAGCAAAAAAGAGCCAATGTAATGCATGGGAATAACCTTTTTTTTTTTTTTTTTTTTTTTTTTAGCATATGATACGAATATAAGCTGTTTTTCAGTATCAGCACACTCAGGATCGTGAAAATATGTCATTTTAACTATGATTTGTTATGGTAAAATTACAGGAAACAACCTATCGATAGTTAAAGACGTTCTGTATTTGATGTTTGATGCTTTTAGTGTTATAACTTGTGTGCTATGAAAGTGTACTGTTTCAGTGCTATGGCCATTAGAAGCACATCATTTTGGTACAGTTTGTCACAGTTAAGTGTCAAATAATGACATTTTTAGATACAGCTGTTACACAATATATACCATATAACTGAGGTGCTGCAGCCTTGTTGAAGCTGTAGTGTAGTTGGTAGCATCATGAAGTTTAAGGTGAAAGATAGCAGGTTAGCATCTACCTACCTCTATTTTTTATTTATTTATCTATTTATTTATTAACAATGAAATGAATCAATTTTTGACAAAATAAATTAACTGGATAGATAAAAAATCAACTCACCAAGCGGCGGCAGAACACGACATAAAACAAAAGACCTTCTCATCCCATCCACTAAGTCTCCCCCGACCTGCGGTTCTGGATAGCTTTCCCGAAATCTACCCCTTTTCCTAGACCTCTCCAGTCATTTTTCTCCACCTCTCTTCCTTCCCCTTCAACCCTCCTGCCTGATGGAGCAGCCGCTGGCTCCAAAAGCTTGCCTGATGAGGAGGAGGAGATTAGTGTTTAACGTCCCGTCGACAACGAGGTCATTAGAGACAGAGCGCAAGCTCGGGTTAGGGAAGGATGGGGAAGGAAATCGGCCGTGCCCTTTCAAAGGAACCATCCTGGCATTTGCCTGAAAGGATTTAGGGAAATCACGGAAAACCTAAATCAGGATGGCCGGAGACGGGATTGAACCATCGTCCTCCCGAATGCGAGTCCAGTGTGCTAACCACTGCGCCACCCCGCTCGGTTTGCCTGATGATAACCTCCTTTTATGTGGGTGTTCTGCCATTGCTTGGTGAGTAGATTTTTTATCTGTCCAATTAATTAATTAATTTTTTTAAAGTTTTTTCTCTTTCTTATACATTTAATAGAAGTATTATTTCAAGGCATCATTGTTATTTATCATAAATAATGTGTTTGCTGCAGTTCTTGTTGCTTAGGCCTACAACTGGAATGTTTCTCCAGTAGCCAGATATCTTAATGTGGCTTCCAGTCTATGTAAGCAAACGAACACAGGTTAAGTACTGGAAGTTTTTACTATTATGAAACTTTGCGTAAAATATTTATTCCTATCTCTGGGGTTTATGGACTGTTCATGTTTGTATCTTGCCAGTAAATATCTTTTCAAATTGTGGTGAGTAGGTTCGAAAAAAGTATCCTTTCCCATTTGAATGAAATTACAAAACAAATTCTAATCCTGAAACCTGTATGTAGTACCTTACTTCAGAGTGATGGCAGTCAATACATCATTAGGCATGTGAAAACTGACATTATACACTATACTTAACTATATTCAATTTGAAACAGGAAAGAGATGGATATCCAGTTGAGCTGAAGAATAACTTCTACTAATATGTATATCAGATCACTGTACAGCATTATGGAGTGTTCCTCTATCAGGAATTTGCTGTTCAAGCCACTGACAAGTCAAAACCTTCTTCACAATTTTCTCCACTCTTCTTTGACAATTGCTAACAGAGTCAATGCAGCTATTTCACGTGCATCCATTTTTGTAAAGAAACTGTTTGATTTGTGCACCAGATGCAGTCAAGAACTGCCACTGGAGATTGCTGCAGTCCCAAATTGCAATGAGGAGCACGTTCCACCAGATGTAGCAATTCATTTCAGAGCCTGCAGCGACCACAACAGACATCATGTCTGGCAAGCTTTGCGATGAGAATCAAGTCTCATGTCAGGACAGCTAGTTTAAAACAACTTGCTACATCTCACGGAACTTATTCCTCATCACGATTTGTGATCACTGTGCTCCCCAGTAGCAGTTCTCAGCTGCAACTGTCATGCATATCAAACAGTAGATTAGATTAGATTAGTACTTGTTCCATAGATCATGAATACGACACTTCGTAATGATGTGGAACATGTCAGGTTAATAAAAGTTGTCTATACAAGATATTACATCATTACGCAAAATATTGCATGATGTTTAATCTTTTTTGTGTGTGTGTGTGTGTGTGTGTGTGGAGGGGGGGAGGGGGGATTACCCACTTACTACATCCAAAAATTCATCTAATGAGTAGAAGGAGTTGCCATTCAGAAATTCTTTTAATTTCCTTTTAATGCTATATGGCTATGTCAGACTTTTGATGCTATTAGGTAAGTGACCAAAGACTTTTGTGGCAGCATAATTTACCCCCTTCTGAGCCAAGGTTAGATTTAACCTTGAGTAGTGAAGATCATCCTTTCTCCTAGTGTTGTAGCCATGTACACTGCTATTACTTTAGAATTTGTTCGGACTGTTAATAACAAATTTCATAAGTGAATATATATATCGTGGGGCTACAGTGAAGATCCCTAACTCTTTAAATAAGTGTCTGCAGGATGATCTTGGATGAGCTCCAGCAATTATTCTGATTACACGCTTTTGTGCAATGAACACTATTTTACTCAATGATGAGTTACCCCAGAATATGATGCCATACGAAAGTAGAGAATGAAAATAGGTGTGGTAAGCTAATCTACTGAGATGTATATTGCCAAAATTTGCAGTGACCCTAATAGCATAAGTAGTCGAACTCAAATGTTTCAGCAGATCCTCAGTGTGTTTTTTCCAGTTCAACCCCTCATCAATGCATACATCTAGAAATTTTGAATATTCTACCTTAGCTACCGATTTCTGATCGAAGTCTATATTTATTAATGGTGTCATTCCATTTACTGTGTGGAACTGTATATACTGTGTTTTGTCAAAATTTAATGAGAGTGCATTTACAGAGAGCCACTTAATGATTTTTCCGAAAAACATTGTTTACAATTTCATCAGTTAATTCTTGTCTGTTGGGTGTGATAGCTATACTTGTATGATTGGCAAAAAGTACCAGCTTTACATCTTCGTGAATATAGAATGGCAAGTCATTAATATATATTAAGAACAGCAGAGGACCCAAGACTGCACCTTGCCCCCCCCCCCCCCCCCCCCCCCGCCCCATTGATTGTTCCCCAGTTTGAGAAATCACCAGTTTTTTGCATATTATGTGAACTGCTTTCTGCACTCTTCCAGTTAGGTATGATTTAAACCATTTCAGTGCTGTCCCATTCATACCACAGTACTTGAGCTTATCTAGAAGTATTCCATGATTTACACAGTCAAAAGCCTTTGAGAGATCACAAAAAAATCCCAACTGACGGGTGACTTCCGGTTACTCACAGCATTTAATATTTAATTAGTGAAACTATATATAGCATTTTCCATTGAAAAACCTTTCTTGAAACCAAACTAACATTTTGTTAAAACTTTATTTTTACAAAGGTGTGAAGTTACTGTACAATACATTACTTTTTTAATAATTTGTGGATAAGGCAGTCAGAAGAGAGATTGGGTGGTAGTTGTTGACATCAGATGTATCCCTTTTTTTATGCAATGGTTTAACAATGGCATACTTCAGTCTATCTGGGAAAATACCCTGCTTCAGAGAGCTATTACATATGTGGCTAATAATCCCTGTTATCTCTTGGGAACAAGCTTTTATTATCCTGCTGGAAATGTCATCAATTCCATGTGAGCTTTTATTCTTGAGAGAGTTTATTTCAGAAGGAGAGGTGGGTGGTATTTCAATATTATCAAATTGTGTGGGTAAGGCCTCTTCCATTAACTGCCTTGCTTCTTCTAATGAACATTTAGATCCTATTTTCTCTACAACATTTAAAAAATGATTATTCAAAATGTTTTCAACTTCTGGCTTGTTGCTTGTCAATTTTCCATTAGATTTAACTACTTTCTTGGAAAAATAGTTTTCAAATTCTCTTACAAGTGTATCATGAAATAAGTTATATTTTAAATTAGCATTGGGTTCCTTGCACACCTCATCCCAGTCTAACTGCTGAAGATTTTCCCTGAAATTTCCAATTGTTGATTCATTAATTGAACGCACAACTTTGGAGGGTAGTTTTGAATTACTGAATGGAGCTATGTCATATACGGTAACTAGCTGAGCACCATGATCAGAAAGGCCATTCTCAACAGGACAAGAATTTATGTTTTTAAACTTATCTTGGTCTATTATGTAATGTGCTGCTGTCCTTTACTACCCGAGTAGGAAAATTAACGACAGATGTCAAATTGGAAGAACCGAGCAAGACTTCCATGTCAGTCTTCCTATTACACTTTTTCAGTGAATCAACATTGAAGTCCCCACAAATAATAATTTGCTTTCCCCTATCTGACAGATAGCACAACAAAGCATCCAAGTTTTCCAGGAATAAATGAAAGTTTTCTGAAGAGGACCTATATACTGTTACAATTATGAAAGAGCCCTCCTTCAGTTTAAGTTGACAGGCACGTGCTTCTATATGTTGCTCTAGACAAAACTTTTTTGTATCTAAGCTTTTTACACAGTGACAACTTTTGACATATATGGCAACTCCTCCTCTCACCTTATTCCTTCTATTCATATGTGCAACTAGTTTATAACCACTGATATTTACCTTTTCCATACCAGACACAATGTGATGCTCAGACAGGCATAGTATATCTATTACATTATCAGATTCAACATCATCTAGACAAATCAGGAGCTCATCTACTTTATTCTTCAATCCCGGAATATTTTGGTGAAAAATTGTAACATTATTTTTTACTTTTTTTAGTGAGAATCTACTTTTTTCTTTAATCCACCAATATTTTGGTTAAATATGGTAACATTATTATTTACTTTACTGTTGTGAGAATCTTGTGAGTTTTGGACCTCTTTAGCACCTGCCTGCCTGAACTTCTCATTGGACACTGATATTAGACTAAAAAAGAGGTTCATCCATGAGTATTAGTGTCCCACCTTATGGATTTCGCTAACAACCCTGCCAGTTTACCCTTCCCTTTCCTATTGAGGTATGCCTTGTGAAATCCACCCTATCAATAGCCTAGACAGGAACCAATCCAATGTCTGACAGAGTGGCCACCCTACGCAACTGATCCAACTCCATATTTACCCTCCTGACAGAGCGGTTCAACAGTGGCTGATCATGCCGCATGAAAGCACACACCAGCCCAACGTTGGTATGGGTCGTTGCAGAGGCTATTTTCACCAGGTCACACTCAATCTGTAGCCCTGATCCCTATCAATACTGTTGCCCACTCCACCCACTATCATCACATGAACCTGCTTTGAGAAACCCTTGCACAAGGAACCGATATCCTCCACCACCTGGCTAAGACATGCACTTGGCTTGAAAAAGTTTGTGACCTGGTGCCTGTCACCACATTTTTCCTGCAAAATCAGGCCCACACCTCTCCCATGGCAGCTACCTAGCAACACAACTTTCCTCTTACTTTTTACTTTTTTTGAAACAGTTGGTTTTCTAGTGAGATTCTGTTGCATCTTAACTACATCTACTTCTACTGGAGCCTCTTCCTTACTTAACTGTGGTAGCAAGGAAAATCTATTGGTTGTGCCAATTGGGAAACCGTCAGACACTGTTCTCTTTCTGTGGCCCCTGTTCCCAGCTACCACTTCCCACCGCCACCGCTGTTTACCCCCCCCCCCCCCCCTTAATGGCTTCAGTTCCTCCCTCGTTCTGTCCAAATCAGCCTGAAGGGCTCTAATGTTCTCCTCCTGTTCAGCTATAATTCTATATCTCCATGAAAATAGGTGCGGCTAAAATAGTTGCATTAACTATGTTACTGTCTGTCGAACGAGAGTGGAGAAAATCATGAAAAATCACAAAAAGATTTCTGGAATCATTGATGGCTTGAATGACAAAGTGCTGGTAGAGGAACACTGTACAATACTGTACAATGATCTGAAGTAAATATTAGTAGAAGTTATTCATTAACTCAGTTATCTTTCATGACAAATTCTTGGTAGGGGAATGCTGCATAATACTGTACAATGATTTGAGATATATGCTAGTAGAAGTTATTCGTTAACTCAGTTGAATCTCCATCTCATTTTCTGTTTTAAATTGAATGTAGTTACAGTATAGTGCATAATGTCAGTTTGCACATGCATAATATTAATATTCTCATAGTTGTATTAATTAAGATGTACTGACTAGCATCACTTTGAAGTAACATACTTCATATAGGTTTCAAGATCGGGATTTGTTTTGTCATTTTATTCTAAAGGAAGAGGAACTTTTTTCGAAGTTGTTCACTACAATTGGAAAAGATATTTACCGGCAGGATACAAACATGAGGCAGTTCCATAAAAGCAAAGTTTCATAACAGCAAAAAATTCCAGTATATAACTTGTGTTTACTTTCTGACAGAGACTGCAAGCCACTGTAAGGTTTCTGGCCACTGGGGAGACATTCCAGTAGTAGGTCTATGCAACAAGAACTGGAGCAAATTCATTATCTATAATCAATAACAATGACTATCGCAGATAATACTTCAATTACATTACTAACAAAGATGCAGAATCTTTAGGAAACAAAAGCTGGAAAAAAAATTGGAAGTAGCTAAACACAAAGCTGCTATCTTTCACCTTATAGATCATGAAGCTAACAGCTATGCTATATATATATATATATATATATATATATATATATATATATATATATATATATATATATATATATATATATATATATATAATAGAGGGAAACATTCCACGTGGGAAAAATATATCTAAAAAGAAAGATGATGAAACTTACCAAACAAAAGCGCTGGCAGGTCGATAGACACACAAACAAACACAAACATACACACAAAATTCTAGCTTTCGCAACCAATGGTTGCCTCGTCAGGAAAGAGGGAAGGAGAAGGAAAGACAAAAGGATATGGGTTTTAAGGGAGAGGGTAAGGAGTCATTCCAATCCCGGGAGCGGAAAGACTTACCTTAGGGGGAAAAAAGGGGAAAAAAGGACAGGTATACACTCGCACACACACACATATCCATCCACACATACACAGACACAAGCTTGTGTCTGTGTATGTGTGGATGGATATGTGTGTGTGTGCGAGTGTATACCTGTCCTTTTTTCCCCTTTTTTCCCCCTAAGGTAAGTCTTTCCGCTCCCGGGATTGGAATGACTCCTTACCCTCTCCCTTAAAACCCATATCCTTTTGTCTTTCCTTCTCCTTCCCTCTTTCCTGACGAGGCAACCATTGGTTGCGAAAGCTAGAATTTTGTGTGTATGTTTGTGTTTGTTTGTGTGTCTATCGACCTGCCAGCGCTTTTGTTTGGTAAGTTTCATCATCTTTCTTTTTAGATATATATATATATATATATTTCATTACTTGATATTAAACTATGACAAATTGTGCACAAAACAATGCACTTTTGACAGATCATCATTGTACTGTAACACTGAAACACTATACTTTCAGAGCATACAAGTTATAATATTGAAAGCATCAAATATGGAAAGCTTTTAATGACTGATATGTACCTTCCTGTCATTTTATCATAACGAATCATACCTAAAACAACATGTTTTTGAGAAATCCTCAATGTGCTGATGTTCTGAAACAGCTTATATTCATACTACATACTCTGTAGGAAAAAAAAGATCCAGAAAATATGGAGTTTATGTCAATACAGTTTAGCAGCTCCTATGTTCTGCTTGTGAAATAACTGATGCCACATGTCATTAGCCACATTCCTCTCCACAAGGTAAAAATCTGACATGCTAGATTCTGTATTCCACGCTCCGCAACTCTAGTGGAAGTAGAATTCCATGCAGTGATGTGACCAGCTCTTTGTCCACGTGTGTTTTCATGGTCCATGAGAGGATACCTTTGCAACTGATTTTCCTTCCCATGTTCCTGACCACTCATCAGTGCCTCTTGTATGTTGTGAATGGTGACTTATTCTCATCTAAATACTGTATTCCATCTAAATACTGTATTCCATCCTAAATGCAAAAATCTTTTGAATTGATCAGTGAAATGACATCATAGCACCAAATATGAATTTCGTAGTATCAAAATGCAATCTGAACAGTGTATATTTGATTTATGAAGTACTACAAATGATATGCAATTTCAGTTGTTAAGAATGTTAATAAGAAATGTCATATGTTGATAGGGCAATTTGGATTGCCATAATATTGCATACTACTCATGAGGCGACATGAAATTCTATTTTGCAGTATTATATGTTAAACTTTCTTGGATTTATGTTTTAACAAAGAATATAGCACTATTACATGAAATACACATATTTATTTATAAGGACAAAAAAACAATATTTTTCATTGCCACAGTTCCCAAGAATTTACATTAAACCAAAGAATAACTCTCAACAAATATAAAATTTATGTAGCTTCAAACACTTTCCTTACTTAATTAAAATGCAGTTAAAAGTGTGACTTCCATGACTTCCATTTTATCACATCAAACAATACTCTTCTTCTCAAAGGTTTTATTATGCTTCTGTAAGTTGATCCCATACTGAAATATACTGTACATTCATCTCTCCTCCCATCAACTTTTCTGAAATAAAGAAATACTTCATTTTAATGTGTTTTGTACAATGACAAAATTTTGGTTTATCAGCCTTGGGTAGCCCGATTGTCAATCTAAATATATTCTAGTTGCTTTTGCTTTCACGTTCCTCTGAACAAACTAGTCAGCCAGATGATTTCCTTTATAACATCATCTGCCACAATAAGCACAATAAGCCCATCAACTTTTCTGAAATAAAGAAATACTTAATTTTAATGTGTTTTGTACAACGACAAAATATGGGTTTATCAGCCTTGGGTAGCCCGATTGTCAATCTAAATATATTGTAGTTACTTTTGCTTTCACATTCCTCTGAACAAGCTAGTCAGCCAGATGATTTCCTTTATAACATCATTTGCCACAATAAGCTCTGCCTCATTTGCAGATGTGGCAATGATTTTGCTTCGTCATGAAGTAGCTCCGCCAACAAGAAAGATTTTAAGAGACCAGTCATATTACATCCACCATCACTATAGGACACCACTATTCTTATTTGATGACAAAAAAAGGCCCACATCAATAATTTTCCCTATGATATATCAAAGTATTTGTTTCAAGTTTGATAAATTGTCTGAGATAGTAGAACCAAGTAATCTTGAAAATAACTTACTCCACAGGAAATATCATGTCTTTTTCCAATCAGCAGGTTGTAGCAGCAGACAACAAGACATATCAGTAACAAGTTGTTAGCTGATTTGTTTGGCAAAGGTGTCAAAATAATTCATGCAGTGGCTGCCCAGGAGTGCTGTGATTAAATTTCTCCTTGCTGCAGAGCAACTCTCTGTCTGTTCCAACCAAAACTTCACTTAGTTCCCAGCCAAGCTTGGCTGATATACCTACCTTTGGAGTTATTATTCTATCTTACTTCATTATACATTTGGATTGTTCTGCATATGAAACAGTGATCTGGGTTATTCTAAAATAAATGTTGTTCGTGATGCACCATAATTTATATTTCATATCTATTAATTAATATTTCATATCTTCATGGCTAAGTTACGAGTGTTTCACATTCAGTTCGGAAGGCTATTTACTAGTGCTTCAACTTGCTCGCAACAAGGGAAATTACATTACTCATTATCTGCAACTTTAGTCCTCAATGTATGTGGTTTGTTAGTCATAGGTGTCTAAAAAAGTTTACGTTGTTCGAAACCAACACATTCATTAAAATGGTGTCATACACTTTCTGACTTACTACTATTATACCATCATCAAAATGTTGCATTTCAAAATCCAAGTAATACAGGTATGATGCTGTTTTTGAAGTTATCTCAATATCAGTTTTCAAGTCTTCGATAAAATGTTCAGCATCCACTTGTTTTGTAGCCTCTTCTAATTCATCAGCCACATAAAGAATAACAATAGGGTTTTTATCATCAGCATCAATATGTATGTATAGGCCTGCTGCACTTGCTTATTGCTAACAAAAAAGAACCAAAATGCTTTTATGACATACTGAGGATTTCTTGAATCCATAAAAACTCCTTAGGTACAAAAATGTTTGGATAACATATTTAAATTTATTATTTTGATTTTAATATTTTGCAGGCAGTACTAAAACAATAATCAATATCCATATTAATATTATAGATGCAAAAGTGTGAGTCTACTACATTTTCATTCCAATTTCCAAAAAATTTGGTACGGAGATAGCTTGAACCCTGAGGAAGAACACGGGCTACCTTAGGAAGGGTACAGTACAAGATTTTATTAATTTGAAAAATATTATGCAAATTATGGAAAAATATTTACTCTTTGAAAAAGCTGTTTACACATTATCATACTTGTAAAAATGCTTTTATTGGTTGATATGTCCTATGTAATATGTTTCAGAATTTTGAATGCAATTCTTATACAGTCCTCAACACATTTAATTCAGATTTCCATACTTACATTATTGAATGCAGAAGGAACAATGTCTGTTTCATTTTCATGGTTAAACTGTAGAACTCATTTCGACTGAATTTGGTATGGAGATATACCAACACGGCCTAAGCCAAAATCACAAAAATCAGCAGGTGGCCATCTGTTCATGTCTGCTTACTTGTCATCAATTGGCTCGTGAACAATACTGACCATTCCTATCCAGTATCGTTACTGGTGATGAGAAATTTGTCTTTCTGCTAATATAAGGAAAAGAAAGGAATGGTTGAGCCCAAACAAAGCAGCAGCTCCCTGTACAAAGCCCCGAATGCAGCCACAAAAGATAATGTTATGCATCCGGTAGAACAGCGTGACATCGTGGGTGGAACAGCAACACTGCGGTGTATTAAGAGTTGCTTCCCCAAGGTGTAAGGACCACTGCTGACATTTCTTGTCAACAACTGAGATGTTTGCAGACACGATCCAGGAAGAATGCATGAAGTGATGCTACTTCACAATAATGCCCACCTGCATTCTGCTAAAAAAATAAAAACACACTATAAATGAGTTGGGTTGGGAAGTCATTCTGCACCCGCCTTATTCACCTGATCTTGTGCCCTCAGATTTTCACCTTTTTCCACTCTCTATCAAACAGCCATCAAGGAACTTCGTTTCCAAATGAAAATGCACTTCAAACATTGCTCTATGAGCTCTTTGCCAGAAAACCCTGTGATTTCTACAGTTGTGGAATCAAAACGTTGTCCCTGTGTTACTGCACTGTTGTAAATAATAAAGTAGAATACATCATTGATGACAAAAGTCTCTGTTATGGGTATCTGCTGTGCTTGTTGAACTCAAAAAAAAAATGCTATGAACTTATGTGCACCAACCCAATATAATAGTTACAGGCAAACATCCTGGAAACCTCAAGAATAATAAGTAGTTGCCAGTCACGACACTTCAGTGATTACAAAGATGGTCAACCAGATTATGGGTTACAGTTACAGTATTCACTACAGAGCAACAGAAAAACATGGAAATACTGGTGCTTTTTTACAGATTTTCTGGTATTAAAGATGAAAAATGACACCTACATATTGGTAAAAGCAATGAAGTGATCAACCCACCTCCCATTGGGCATAAACCATTAGCATTAACATTTATAATTCAGCATTAACACTTATAATGAAATATGTTAATTCTGGATGCCAAAATAATTTCCCACAAAACAATAATTTTTACAGAACCTTTTTTTTGTAAAAGAGCAGCAGCAATTGCTACACATGGCTTGTTACTGCTTCTAATTCATTTCACAAGAATAATAATACAAACAATGTGCAGGAAGAAGGTATTGGTGATACTGGATATTGGTCATTGACCAGTGGAAGAATGATACAAATGTTCACATAATGGTGTCAGTAGTCAAGAATTGACAAAAAAATTGCAAAAGTGGTTTCACATGGGGAACCATGTCAGATGTTAAACCAAGTCCACAGAAGATTTTCAAGAACAGTCAAAAGGAACAGTACCAGCACAGTTTAAGCACAATGGAAGGGGGGCATAGCCAGCAGTGAAGGTGGTGAGGGAGACAGCAGTGATGTGATGCGGATGTCCATCTTCAGAGGTTCTTGCAGCAGGGACCACACTGGGAGGTCGACTTGCAACTCCTGTATGTGGTACAGGCAGACGAGGCGTCAGCCTGCACGTGAAGATGGAGTGGTGTGGGGAGGAACTGTGTCTCCTGCCCTGCGTGATTGGCTGGCAGCATTCGAACTGCAACACTCCATAGGGGGTTTACCATAGCTTGGAGGAGCATGTGGTTGACCCTGTGTGGGAGCGGGCGGCAGCCGGTGATTGACTGACGAACTGGGTCCCTGGTTGCTTGGGGTGAATTGTCTTGCAGCAAGATGAAGTTGTGGTTATCGTCAATGAGGATAGTGATGACTTCCACACGTTTGGGTGGGACGTCGGTTTGCAGAACCACAAGAGGGAGTAGGGGAGAGGAGGTAGAGACAGAGGATGAGAACTCGAGGAATGGCATTGATGGTGATGCAGACGCATGTTCAAGTAAGGACTGTGGCGGCAGCTCTGAGGGGTCATAGCGTGAGTGCGAATCCTCAGTACTGGAGGGTGCATAATGTCGTCGGGCTTGAAAGACCCTGGGCTGAGGTGTGCCGATTTCACACAGTGGAGAGAAACAGTGGGTGGCAAACCTTTAACCTGGATGTCCATTGTGCTAGTGACGTGTTTTATGGCCTTGTATGGACCTGAATATGGTGGGGCAAATGGGGCCCGGATGGTGTCGTCAATGGTGAGAAACGAGTTTGCATGAAAGGAAATCAGAGGACATGTAGATGTAGGAGCGAGGGGGAGGGGGGGTTGGGGTCAGGGAAATGTTTGCAAAATGTGTTTGGATCTTTCTTACGAAGTTGGGAAGAGGCATGGGATTGCTGGGTACAATGACCGTAGGGGAAGGAGTACCCATAGGAGGGCCTCAGTCCAAAGACTGTTGTGACACCGCAGTGCTCTCTTAAAAGTGCAATGCCACCAATCTACCAGTCTGTTTGCTTTGTGGTGGTAGACAGTCGTTCAACATTTGTTGATATCACACAGCTGGCAGAGTTGGATGAAGAGTGTGGATTCAAACTGCCGGCCCTGGTAACTAGTGATGGTAGCGCAGCAGCCGAAGCAGAAAATCCAGGAAGAAACAAAAGCCTTAGCCATGGTTTTGGTGGTTATGCTGGTGAGAGGTACGGCCTTTACCAACTGAGATAAATGATTGCTGCAAGAAAGAACATAACAGAAGCCCTCTGAGGGGACAAAGGCGGTCGATGAGGTCAAGGTGTACGTGGCAAAAGTGGCCAGATGGAATGTCGAATATGCGGAGAGGTGGAACAGTGTGGCTGGTGACTTTGTTGTGCTAATAGGTGATGCAGTTCTGGGCCCAGGTCTGACACTCATACTTCATGTCTCACCACACGAATAGTTCAGACACAAGGCATTTCGATGACTTAATTTCGGGATTTGCTAGAGAAGGTAGTTTGTCAAACACTGAACAGTAGAGGGGGGTGGGGATGAGAGGTTGGAGGGTGCTGGTGGATGAATCACACCAGACTTCCTGTCATCAGATGCTGGCGAATTTTGTTTCAGTGAAAGACAGTGAAGCGGAGGGGCTGTTGAGAAGTTTCTGTGTATCCTTTTCCTGGTTCTGTAGGGACACAAGGTCGGAAAGGTCTAGGACCGTTGAGATGGTGCCAATGCAGGACAGAAAATCTGCAACAATGTTGTCAGTGCCTTTAATATGGCGGACGTCAGTAGAGAACTGAGAGATGAAATCAAAATGCCAAAAGCAACGGGGGGTGGGGGGGTTGGAGGGGATTTGCGTATGGCATCTGCTACTGGTTTATGGTTGGTCAGGATGAGGAAATTTCGGCCCTCAATGTCGGGGCAGGAGTGTTTCACCACCTCATAAACTGTTAAAAGTTCACAGTTGAAGGCTGAGTATTCTTGTTGGGCGTATGAAAGTTTCTTCGGAAAGAACTGAAGTAGTGTGACCACATCATTGTGGCATTGTTGTAGGACTGCACCTACCATGAAGTCACTGGCATCCTTGGTGATGAAGAGTTCAGCATCCGAAATTGGATGAGCGAGGGTGACGGCTCGTACTAGAGAGTCTATCAGGGCCTGGAAGGCTGCGCGCATTGGTTCTGTCCACAAAATGGGCATGTCCGTGAAGTTTGCTTGCTGGTGAGGGCGGCCTGGGTGTTGGCTGCTGCAGGCAAATGACAATGGTAGCAGTTTATCATTCCCAGGAACCGACAGAACTCTTTGTATGTGGTAGGGAGTGGCATGGATAAGATTGATTGCCACCTTTGATTCAGGGGGGTGTATACCAGCGGCCGAGACTGTGTACCCCAAGAATTGGACAGATTGATGGCGCAGTTGCAATTTGTTGGTGTTGATCTTGACTCCATTTGCTGAGAGAGTGTCCTTTACTATTGTGATGTGGTGTTCCTGATCTTGCGGGATATTGTCGAGATAAACAAAACAGAAGTGGAGCAAGAGAGATTCAATGAAGTGTTGTCACATCTGGGCAGCATTTTTTAACCCTAATGTCATGAAATGGTACTTGTACAACCCGACAGGGGTGATAATAGCTATTTTCAGAATGTCTTCAGCTGCAACTAGGATTGGGTGACAAGCACATTTCCAATCCAGTATGCTGAAAATTGTAGCACCTGTGAGAAGATGAGTGAAGTCAGAAATGTTCAGTATAGGATAATTGTCCATCACAGTTCTAGCATTCAAGTGTCTGTAATCACTACACATATGAAATGAGCCGTCCTGTTTAGGGGTAAGGTGTATGGGTGACGACCAGTTACAATCGGAGGGCTGTAAAATTCCCATCCCACGAAGTTCCTGTATTTCCTGGTGAGCCGAGCATAACTTGAGTGCGTAAAGGTGGTGAGACTTGTGGCAAACAGTTGGGCCCTTGGACGTGACGGTGTGATGAACAGTTCTGTAATGGTGGAAACTGAATGTTCAAAGACTGCACATGGGCGGGGCATGTGTCGGTTGATTTATTAGGGGCACATGGCTTGGAAGCTGCATAGTTGTCTGCTCGAGAGGGGAATGGCAGTGCAAAACTCACATTTTTGTTATGTTTATGCCAGCAGGGATGGCAGTCTACGAGTGCCGAGCATGAGGCGGGTGCAAGCAGTGCACGTAGAGGCTGTCTGTTGTCCTCAGTGTGCAAGAGAGGTTCACTCGGCAGTTGCGGCGATGATGGTGTGCATGGAGCTATGGAGCAAGCCATGTGAGGAGCTGTGAGAGGAGAGGGAATGTTTAACACACTGGGCGGGTGCACGCATGGCAATGGAGGGCGTGGTCAGAGCCTGAACAGCTGGATTCTCAAAATGCGCACGAGTGTCAGTTTGCGAAACAGGTGAGAGAGACATTGAGTGGAACACACTTGTTGGGGGCACGCTAGGTGAGTGTAACACTGTGTAGTTGAGACTGGGGGTCACACGAGATAGGTGTGGGGTTGCTAACCTGTGTGCTGTTGTTGGTGGAGCTGTCAGGTGTGGTGATGAAGGCTCGGGTGTCGGCACTGCCGAGCGGTGTGAACTGATGTGGGGTTGATTGCAGCAAGCTCATCTTCTGCGTGAGGGATGCGATATTTCAAAGCGGCATTCTCACAGCAGACGGCCCATGTCTTGGCCGGGACACAATTCACGGTTGCACAACTCCTGCTCACAAGAACCATACACTGATGCACTACACAGTTAACAGCAGTCACACAGGATCTGAGAGTTAGAGGTGTGGTGAAACAGAGAACCTCGAACAACATTTGGAGACAGCTGGTGGTGTGATAAGAAGTTTGAGTCCCAGGACAGGTTCTACAATGTCCACCACATGGAAGATCCAGGGGAGGGAGAGGCCGCTAGAGAGGTGGAGTTAAAGCTCAATGAAGCCACTAGTCTGGAGTGTAGATGAGTTCATGCCTCGCAGGAGAGAGCATGTGCATGTGACTATTGATTTAGGTACAATTGAGACGTCAGCACCGGTGTCCATGAGGAGGTTACGACTCAAAGAATAGTCTTTGACATAAAGGTGGCCATTCAACAGGATGGAGACGTGTACGGGATGTAGCGTGGGTTGGTGCTTATTGGACAATTGGCTTTTCAGATGCTTGCATGGGGGGTGGAACTTTTGTGTTGTCCCCAAATACGATGTGGTACCAACAGTGAGGGTGCGTTGGGAGAGGAGGCGGCTGATCATCCTCTATGTGTTTGGGTTTGTACACAGCGTTGGTTGGCGCAGGCGAGATATGCAGCGGCTTGGTAGGCAGAGAGCGCGCCTGCTGGGAGCCAGATGGCACAGCAGTTTGGGGGGCGGAGTGCGACCAGCCCCGCCTGCAGCCAGGCGATGGTTGGTTGGTTGGTTTGTGGGATGAAAGGGACCAGACTGCTACGGTCATCGGTCCCTTTTTCCAAAACTTCAAACACCCGCACAGAATAAAAACGAATAATGGACATGACAACAGACGACTTAGGACAAGAAAGACACAGACTGAGACCAAACAAAAGGAATTAAAATCACACAGTGTGACAGTGGTTGGCTGACCATAGAGACAAAAAAGCCAACCACCGAGAAACACACTAAAAAATAACCCAGTCTAAAATCTTAGGCCAAAGGCCAGACTCATAACAAAAAATGACAAACACTCAGATTAGGTGATAAAAAACCCCTGTCCAAATAAAATGCAAAACTAAGCCTGCCATGGCAGTGTCATCTGTTAAAAGGGCAGGGAGCGTATCAGGCAGCGCAAATGTCTGCCTGAGTTCAGCTAAAAGCGGACAGGCCAACAAAATGTGGACCACCGTTAAAGCCGCCCCGCAGTGTCAGAGAGGTGGGTCCTCACAGCGCAGTAAATATCTGTGCGTCAGCCGGGTGTGGCCAATGCGGAGCCAACAAAGGACAACTCAGTCCCTGCGAATGGCTCGCATGGATGACCGCCACACAGTCGTCGTCTCCTTGACAGCACGGAGTTTATTAGGTGTGGTCAGATCGCGCCATTCAGCGTCCCAAAGCGCGAAAACTTTGCGGCGTAAGACTGCTCGCAAATCAGTTCCCAGGAGACCAATGTCCAGAGGTGGTTCAGTGGTGGCCTGCTTGGCCAGGCTGTCAACATGTTCATTGCCCTGGATGCCGACATGACCAGGGGTCCACAGAAAGACCACAGAACGGCCGCAACGGGCAAGAGTATGTAGGGACTCCTGGACAGCCATCATCAGACGAGAGCGACAGAAACACTGGTCGATAGCTCGTAAACCGCTCAGGGAGTCGCTACAGATAACGAAGGACTCACTTGAGCAGGAGCGGATATACTCTAGGGCACGAAAGATGGTGACCTGCTCAGCAGTGAAAACGCTGCAGCCAACCGGCAATGAGGGTTGTTCGTAATGGTCCCCTAGCGTGAGAGCATAACCGACATGACCAGCAACCATCGAACCATCAGTGTAAACAATGCCAGAGCCCTGATACGTGGCAAGGATGGAAAGAAAGTGGCAGCGGAAGGTCTCCGGAGGGACTGAGTCCTTCGGGCCCTGTGTCAATTCCAGCCGAAGCCAAAGGGCGGGGCACACACCACGGGGGTGTATGCAGGGGGGTCCAGAAAGGAGGTGGAAGAGGGAAAACCCCAAACCCAGATAGAAGCTCTCGTACGTGGACCGTGATCGTACAACCTGACCGGGGCCGACATTCTGGGAGATGGACGACCGACTGAGGGTACAGGAGACGATAATTAGGATGCCTGGGCAAGCTACAAACATGTGCAGCATAAGCGACCAGTAAACGTTGGCGCCATAACCGCAGTGGAGGGACACCTGCCTCCACAAGTATGCTGTCCACAGGGCTGGTCCGGAAAGCTCCAGTGGCAAGTCGGATCCCGCTGTGAAGGTTTGGGTCCAACACCCGCAACGCAGAAGGGGATGCTGAACCATAAGCCAGGCTCCCATAATCCAGACGGGACTGGATTAACACCTGGTAGAGTCGTAAGAGGGTAGATCGGTTGGTGCCCCAGCTGGTGTGGCTCGAGCATCGCAGAGCATTAAGATGCCGCCAACACAGCTGTTTAAGCTGCTGAATATTTGGGAGCCAAGTCAACCGGGCATCAAAAACCACACCCAATAACCAATATGTCTCCACCACAGCAAGACGTTCACCGGCAAGATAAAGCCACAGCTCAGGGTGAACTGTGCGTCACTGGCAGAAATGCATAATGCAGGTCTTGGCAGCTGAAAACTGGAAGCCATGCACTACAGCCCAAGACTGCGCCTTGCGGATAGTGCCCTGCAGCTGACGTTCAGCACCTGCAATGCCAATGGAGCTATAGTAGAGGCAGAAGTCGTCAGCATACAAGGAAGCTGAGACAGATGTTCCCACCACTGCAGTGAGCCCATTAATTGCAATTGAAAACAGGCAGACACTTAAGACAGATCCCTGTGGTACCCCTTTCTCCTGAACTCGGGGGGAACTATGGGAGGCTGCAACTTGCACGCGGAAGGTACGATGTCACAGAAAATTTCGTATGAAAATCGGCAGCGGACCCCAAAGACCCCAACAATGAAGCATGTAGAGGATGTGATGGCGCGATGTCGTATCGTATGCCTTCCGCATGTCAAAAAAGACAGCGACAAGGTGCTGATGGCAGGCAAAGACCATACAGATGGCCAAATCCAGGCTCACCAGATTGTCAGCGGCAGAGTGGCCTTGATGGAACCCACCCTGAGATGGAGCCAGAAGGCCCCGAGACTCCAGTACCCAACTCAACCGCTGGCTCACCATGCGTTCGAGCAACTTGCAAAAAACGTTGGTGAGGCTAATGGGGCGGTAGCTGTCCACCTCCAATGGGTTCTTGCCAGGTTTCAAAATGGGGATAACAATGCTTTTCTGCCATTGCGACGGAAACTCACCCTCAACCCAGATACGGTTGTAAAGGTCGAGGAGGTGTCGCTGGCAGTCCACTGATAGGTGTTTCAGCCTCTGACAGTGGATGCGATCTGGCCCGGGAGCTGTATCAGGGCAAGCGGCTAGGGCACTTTGGAATTCCCACTTACTGAATGGAACATTGTAGGATTCAGGATGGCGTGTGTGAAATGAAAGGCTCCAACATTCCAACCACTCTTTACTGGAGCAGAAGGCCAGTGGGTAATTCGCGGAAGCAGAACTCTGGGAAAAATGCTCTGCTAAGCTGTTGGAAATTGTGTCGGGGTCAGTACAAACTGCTCCATTCAGTGCCAGCGCAGGGATGCTGACAGGGGTCCGATAGCCATAGAGGCACCTAATCTTGGCCCAAACCTGCGATGGAGAGATATGGAGGCCAATGGTGGAGACATACCATTCCCAGCACTCCTGTTTGTGTTGTCGACTCATGCAGCGGGCCCACGCACGGAGCCGTTTAAAGGCGATGAGGTTTTCTAATGAGGGATGCCGCTTGTGATGCTGGAGCGCCTGCCTGCGATCTTTAATCACATCAGCGATCGCAGGCGACCACCAAGGCATATTCTTCCGCCGAGGGCACCCAGAAGAACGGGAAATGGCAGATTCTGCAGCAGTAACGATGCCGGTGGTGACCGGAAAGAGGCTCAATAGCGGCAGTGGAGGAGAATAAGTCCCAGTCAGCCTTATTCATAGCCCATCTGCAAGGGCGCCCAGAAGAGTGACGCTCTGGCAGTGACAGAAAAATTGGAAAGTGGTCACTACCACACAGGTCATCATGCACACTCCATTGGACAGACGGTAAGAGGCTAGGGCTGCAGATCGAAAGGTCGATGGTGGAGTACATGCCGCACACTGAAATGTGTGAAGGCACCATCATTTAAAATGCAAAGGTCGAGCTGTGCCAATACATGCTCAATGGTGCTGCCTCTGCCCGTCCCACTGATCCACCCCACAGAGGGTTATGGGCGTTGAAGTCGCCCAGTAACAGGAAAGGTAGTGTCAATTGGGCTATCAGCACAGCCAAGACATGCTGTGGGACATCACCATCTGGTGGAAGAGACAGACTGCAGACAGTAACAGCCTGTGGCGTCCACACCCGAACAGCAACAGCCTCTAAAGGTGTTTGTAGAGGGACAGACTCACTGCGAAGAGAGTGAAGGACATAGATGCAGACACCACCAGATACCCTTTCATAAGCTGCCCGGTTCTTATAATAACCCCAATAGCCACAGAGGGGGGGTGGGGGGGGGGGGGGTTGTTCGCATTGCTGGAAACCAAGTTTCTTGAAGATCAACGCAGAAGAAAGGGTGAAGGCTGAGAAATTGTTGGAGCTCAGCAAGATGGTGGAGGAAACTGCCGCAGTTCCACTGGAGGATGTCATTGTCCATGGCTGAGAAAGGCGTGAAGGGACTGGGAAGGCAGATTACGCCACTGGGTCACTTGCTGCCACCGATTCAGTACCCGCATGAGTGACATCCATTGCGTCCAAGGGTCCAGCGAGATCCAGGTCCTCAGCAGACGCCAGAATCTCGACCTCATCCTCAGACGCTGAGCTTGTAGGAAGTGGTGGGATGGGTGCCACCGATATGGCTCGATTCTTGGGAGCCTTTTTCTTTTTCAGCTTTTCGCGCTGCGCCTTCGGTGGTTGCGGCTGGGAGGGCTTCACTGGCTCAGTCTCAGGAACAGATGAGGACAGTGAAGCCCTACGACCAGTGACCGGTGGTTGCTTCAGCCACTGGCGGGTGTCTGCTTTTCCACTATTCTGAACTCGTGAAGGGAGGTCCCCAAGGGACCCCTTCCTGGCGAGAGGAGCCGTAGAAGTCTTACGCTTCTCCGGCTGGGAAGTGGGAACTGATGTCCCAGATGGTTGGGGGGGGGTGTTGCTCCTGAAGTAGATGGAGCAGGAGCAACAGGGAGTGAAGTGCCCCCCCCCCCCCCCCCCCCCCCCCCCCCACAATCAAGGGGGCGGGTGGATTCTGACAGATCATAGAGCCAACTGTACATGACAACACAGGAGATGGGAGAACCGTTGTTACAGCAGCGGCATAGGTTGACGTCATTGGCACAGGATGTAGCCTCTCATATTTCCACTTAGCCTCAGTGTAGGTCAGGCGGCCCAGGGTCTTATATTCCATGATCTTCCATTCTTTCTGAAACACCCTACAGTCCGCTGAGCAGGGGGAATGGTGTTCTCTGCAGTTAACACAGATGGGAGGCAAGGCACATGGAGTATTGGGATGCGAAGGACGTCCACAATCTCGACACGTGATGCCGGAAGTATATCGGGATGACATATGCCCAAACTTACAGCATTTAAAACACTGCATTGTAGGAGGGATATATGGCTTCACATCACAGAGGTAAACCATCACCTCGGATAGCAGGGACAGGGTCGGTAAGCGGCCTGGTGGTGGCTACAAAGGCGCAACCAGTTCTGTATCTGAATCCCATGTATCACTCATATGAAATGGATGCTGGACTGGTGCAGTCGATGCAGATGACACTGCATAGGGTACAAGCAAGCTGTCTGTCAGAGCAGATGAGAATGGCACTGAAACACTAGGAAATGATGCTGTCAAACTGTCTGATGCAACATTCGCGGTGCAGAAGTCAAACATGGAAGGCATGGCTGGCGCATTGTGAAAAGTGAGCGGGTGAATGGCTGCAGAGGGGAATAAACCACAGTTAGTATCATTTTTGTTGGAAATTTGTGGTAAGGTCTTATGGGACCAAACTGCTGAGGTCATCGGTCACCTAAGCTTAAACACTACTTAAACTAACTAACAGTAAGGACAACACACACACACACACACACACACACACACACACACACACACACACACACACCTGAGGGGAGGACTCGAACCACTGACGGGGGCAGCCGCGTGAACCATGACAAGGCGCCTCAGACCGCTCGGCTACCCCACGCGCCAGTTAGTATCATTACGTGGCACATTGTTCACATAAGCTGGGGGCCCGTAAAGTGCACTGAGGGTCCTAATGGTCACTGGGGGTGGAAACTGGCCTGGAAATGTTCGTGATATACACTGGGAATTGTCCACTTTGTAAACCGATGAAGCAGTAAGGTGATGGGGCATCGTGGGAGCACTATCAGTACATGCGGTCTGTCCTAACAAAGGCAAGGTAGCATACGGCACTGTTGTAATAGTTGTCCGAACAGCTAGCGGTTGATATGTAGTTTGGGCACAAAATGCAGATTCCACTTCAGCATGATGGAATTCAGGAACATTGCTCTTCTTGTTATCATTTTTGAAATGCACATGTCAATGCACATTCGCTGGAGAGGCAAAGCCTGAGTCTGCAGTCACATGTTGCAATTTCAAGTGGCGGAAGTGTTGAGGCGACAAAACTGCTTGAAACGTGTTGTGGAATCCAGATGGTGGTGAAGTGACAAAATGTACCATAGCAGGTGCAGGAGCTCTGATATCCAAGTTCTGCACAGCAGGATACATGGCCAAGCAGAAAAAATGAAGGCATAAACTAAGGCATGATGAACTGGCGTGCAAATTCTTACTCGGGTCACCACTGCGGGATTTCTGTTGGATTGTAACCCAAGGAAACACACACATTTCTGTATGACTGTATATTTCATACAGACGTCCTCATTACAACAAATCATACTTCGAACGCAAGATGGCATGGGCCGTTAGGTTCCAGATCAAAGAACTTGTGATGACGGAGATATATCTTTCGTACTTGTCAAAGCCACAAGAGTAAAATCACATTCATTATGATGAACTGTAGCATCAGATCATTGTCATCTGCTACATGTGTTGTTGTCATGACTATCAGATATAATTATGAGCCAACTATAGTTTAATTCTTTTATCTTGGCGGCTCGCGCATGCCCGCCCAAACGCGGGAGATTGCTGCGTTGCCAGATGCAAACGACGTACGTGCCAAGAGAAGCATGTAAATGACTTAATTTTGTTTCGATGTTCAACGGAGTTATTATGCAGCATTAAATGTAGTAAAACATAGTATAGTATAGTTTGCAAACTTACGTTTAGGGGGGAGCACGCAGTTTATGAAGTAAAGCCACCACTGGCCGCATTAACCCTTTCGCTGCTACAGAGACATACTCCCCGAATTCTATGCTGTACGCAGTTTTGTCATCACTGCACTGCTCGCCTGTGCTCACACATGGTGTTCCGACTACTTTGACACTTATCGTTCGATTTCACAAAACTATTTGGCCCAAAAATTTGATTTTTACACATCATCTTGACTGATACCTTCCCCCCGTAAATGACTTAATTTTGTTTTGATGTTCAACGGAGTTATTGTGCAGCATTAAATGTAGTAAAACATTGCACGAAATATTGAAGAGTTTGCAGAGGTAAAAATCCATAGCGTATACTTTCCGTATGGTCGATTTTAGTTCCACAATGTTGAGAATGAAATGTGGACAAGATACAGAAATATCATATAAAATTTACTGTATAACAATACCTCATTTAATTTAAGTACCAGATAGGTGTCTTATGTAATATTGAGAAATATTCCGTCTTTCGCGACTGTATTAAAAGTTTTATTTATACCAGAGTCACTTCTGATTAAAACAAAGTTGGCGAAGTACACAAAACTGAATTGTGGACGTAATAAAACATAGAAAAAACTGAAATATATTGTCAGTGAGGCACAGTGCACAAAAAATTTGTGTTTGTCACAACGGACAGCAAATACTTGCCACAACATAAATCAGTCAACTAAAACATTGAATATGATGATGTTGCCAAAGCAGCGAAGCAAAGAATTGCATCCGACAATCAAGTAGCTCGGCAACGTACGAGCCGAAATTCTGGTCTAAATAATAGTTTTAATACTGTCGCAAAAGAATATGTATCAATATGAATAGTAAAACAGCGACTGCGGAAGAGAAGATATACAAACAAAACAGATAACATGAATATTGTATGTGTGCCTTTTCATTGTTTTTAATTGCTATAAAAAGAAATATTGGAGGAAAAAATTAGAAAAACCGAAAACTTATTATGATTATAATGAAGAGACAAAGCACTAGAAATTTCAAAAAATTACATTCAAACGAATAAAATTCATGAAGTAAGACACTTCGATATTGTTTTTAAATAAAGAAAATATAAAGCACCGATCAAGGTTTGAACTCAGATCCTCTCACTTGACTGCCTAACATCTTAACCATTACGCTAACGCAACTCATCATTTAAGAGACACTGGAGGACTCTAACATATCACGCAAAATACCGACAAACACTGTTGGTATGACTATGAATTACTCACGTTTCGTCAAAGTACAATAGGAAATAAACAATTACTGCTGTTCTTTATCGCAAAAAAGTTCGTGAGAATGATACAAACACCTTTCCTTGCTATCGCCTGAATTAGGAGGCTTATTGCTTGTTTGGTTTAATTAATTAGTAGAATATGAAGCAACTGGTATAAAGAGTGCTTTTTCCAAAACTTTCTATCAAAGAAAGTCTGCTATCAAGACTTTGTTTTTGTTCAATTACTTTATTTATGACTGAACGTTTCTAAAACTGAAGACATTCGTCCGTGCTCTGCACTGCAGTCGAGCTCTGGCAACGTTGTTCTCTGTTCATTGGCTGACTGTGTTTTGTGACGTCAGATGCGCAGAACTAACCTAAACTCGGCCGCCATCATAAATGACGCGCACTTTAGCAAGGCTGTATGCAGCAGAAGCAGTGATCTTTCATTCTTTGAATTTTGGTGTTACATACTTCTTGCACTGTAATGTGTACATAGTTACAGTGTCCCCATTATGAGCTAATACTTAACATTTAGGGACGATTCTAGTTTAATGTATAACTGCTCCTAATCTGTTCACTGCTTGGAGCTGTTATATATTTGGGTGTGTTTATTCCAATAAATAAAGTTTCTACAAGAGTGGTATCTCAAGCACTAACATTTGGCTTGATAAACACATCCTTATCAAAGGCTGGACAGCCTTAATTCTAGTTGCACCTGACAACTGGTGACCTCTACCTGATTTTAAGCTAATAAGGACTAAGCCAAGACCATATTTTTTACAAAATTTCACAATATGCAAAACAAACTGGCTCTAACACATTTAGCTACACGCTTAACTCCATTCTGATTGCGTAACTCTGTACTATAGTTCGCACAAGTTGAAGTGAGTTTTTATTATGCCGGAAACTCTGCTGATTCAACAAAGCTGCCATAGTGGTGAGGCAGCTAGATCAATGTTTTGCCACAGAAGTACAGGATGTCATAACTGTGCCCCTGGTGGCAAATTCTTATGGCGAGCTCGAGACAGAATTCATTCAAAGACAAAAGTACAAATATTTATTAAAAAAAAATTATATAAATAAAAACAAAGATGATGTGACTTACCAAACGAAACCGCTGGCATGTCGATAGACACACAAACATACACACAAAATTCAAGCTTTCGCAACCAACAGTTGCTTCGTCAGGAAAGAGGGAAGGAGAGGGAAAGATGAAAGGACGTGGGTTTTAAGGGAGAGGGTAAGGAGTCATTCCAATCCCGGGAGCGGAAAGACTTACCGTAGGGGGAAAAAGGACAGATATACAGACACACACACATATCCATCTGCACATACACAGACACAAGCAGACATTTGTAAAGGCAAATAGTTTGGGCAGAGATGTCAGTCGAGGCGGCAGTACAGAGGCAAAGATGTTGTTGAATGACAGGTGAGGTACAAGCGGCAGCAACTTGAAATTAGCGGAGGTTGAGGCCTGGGGGGTAACGAGAAGAGAGGATATACTGAAGAGCAAGTTCCCATCTCCGGAGTTCTGACAGGTTGGTGTTAGTGGGAAGTATCGAGATAACCCGGACGGTGTAACATTGTGCCAAGATGTGCTGGCCGTGCACCAAGGCATGTTTAGCCACAGGGTGATCCTCATTACCAACAAACACTGTCTGCATGTGTCCATTCATGTGAATGGACAGTTTGTTGCTGGTCATTCCCACATAGAAAGCTTCACAGTGTAGGCAGGTCAGTTGGTAAATCACGTGGGTGCTTTCACATGTGGCTCTGCCTTTGATCGTGTACACCTTCCGGGTTACAGGACTGGAGTAGGTGGTGGTGGGAGGGTGCATGGAACAGGTTTTACACTGGGGGGCAGGTATAAGGGTAGGAGCCAGAGGGTAGGGAAGGTGGTTTGGGGATTTCATAGGGATGAACCAAGAGGTTACAAAGGTTAGGTGGATGGCAGAAAGACACTCTTGGTGGAGTGGGGAGGATTTCATGAAGGATGGATCTCATTTCAGGGCAGGATTTGAGGAAGTCGTATCCCTGCTGGAGAGCCACATTCAGAGTCTGATCCAGTCCCAGAAAGTATCCTGTCACAAGTGGAACACTTTTGGGGTTCTTCTGTGGTAGGTTCTGGGTTTGATTGGATGAGGAAGTGGCCATGGTAATTTGCTTCTGTATCAGGTTGGGAGGGTAGTTGCGGGATGCGAAAGCTGTTGTCAGGTTGTTGGTGTAATGGTTCAGGGATTCCGGACTGGAGCAGATTCGTTTGCCACGAAGACCTAGGCTGTAGGGAAGGGACCGTTTGATGTGGAATGGGTGGCAGCTGTCATAATGGAGGTACTGTTGCTTGTTGGTGGGTTTGATGTAGATGGATGTGTGAAGCTGGCCATTGGACAGATGGAGGTCAACGTCAAGGAAAGTGGCATAGGCTTGGGAGTAGGACAAGGTGAATCTGATGGAATCAAAGGAGTTGAGGTTGGAGAGAA
Source organism: Schistocerca serialis cubense (assembly GCF_023864345.2). NCBI lineage: Eukaryota > Metazoa > Arthropoda > Insecta > Orthoptera > Acrididae > Schistocerca > Schistocerca serialis. Next base: position 353,602,977 of record NC_064641.1, on the reverse strand, counting down.
AATTCTGGAGTTCTTCTTCACTGCGAGTCCAGATCATGAAGATGTCATCAATAAATCTGTACCAAACTTTGGGTTGGCAGGCCTGGGTAACCAAGAAGGCTTCCTCTAAGTGACCCATGAATAGGTTGGCGTACGAGGGGGCCATCCTGGTACCCATGGCTGTTCCCTTTAATTGTTGGTATATCTGGCCTTCGAAAGTGAAGAAGTTGTGAGTCAGGATGAACCTGGCTAAGGTAATGAGGAAAGACGTTTTAGGTAGGGTGGCAGGTGATCGGCGTGAAAGGAAGTGCTCCATCACAGTGAGGCCCTGGACGTGCGGAATATTTGTGTATAAGGAAGTGGCATCAATGGTTACAAGGATGGTTTCTGGGAGTAACAGATTGGGTAAGGATTCCAGGCGTTCGAGAAAGTGGTTGGTGTCTTTGATGAAGGATGGGAGACTGCATGTAATGGGTTGAAGGTGTTGATCTACGCAGGCAGAGATACGTTCTGTGGCAGCTTGGTAACCAGCTACAATGTGGCAGCCGGGATGATTGGGTTTGTGAATTTTAGGAAGAAGGTAGAAGGTAGGGGTGCGGGGTGTCGGAGGGGTCAGGAGGTTGATGGAGTCAGGTGAAAGGTTTTGTAGGGGGCCTAAGGTTCTGAGGATTCCTTGAAGCTCCGCCTGGACATCAGGAATGGGACTACCTTGGCAAACTTTGTATGTAGTGTTGTCTGAAAGCTGACGCAGTCCCTCAGCCACATACTCCCGACGATCAAGTACCACGGTCGTGGAACCCTTGTCCACCGGAAGAATGACGATGGATCGGTCAGCCTTCAGATCACAGATAGCCTGGGCTTCAGCAGTGGTGATGTTGGGAGTAGGATTAAGGTTTTTTAAGAAGGATTGAGAGGCAAGGCTGGAAGTGAGAAATTCCTGGAAGGTTTGGAGAGGGTGATTTTGAGGAAGAGGAGGTGGGTCCCGCTGTGACGTAGGACGGAACTGTTCCAGGCAGGGTACAATTTGGATAGTGTCTTGGGAAGCTGGATCATTAGGAGTAGGATTAGGATCATTTTTCTTCGTGGCAAAGTGATATTTCCAGCAGAGAGTACGAGTGTAGGACAGTAAATCTTTGACGAGGGCTGTTTGGTTGAATCTGGGAGTAGGGCTGAAGGTGAGGCCTTTGGATAGGACAGAGGTTTCGGATTGGGAGAGAGGTTTGGAGGAAAGGTTAACTACTGAATTAGGGTGTTGTGGTTCCAGATTGTATTGATTAGAATTTTGAGGTTTTGGGGGGACTGGAGCTGGAAGTGGGAGATTGAGTAGATGGGAGAGACTGGGTCTGTGTGCAATGAGAGGAGGTTGAGGTTTGCTGGAAAGGTTGTGAAGGGTGAGTGAGTTGCCTTTCCGGAGGTGGGAAACCAGGAGATTGGATAGTTTTTTGAGGTGGAGGCTGGCATGCTGTTCTAATTTGCGGTTGGCCTGTAGGAGGATTATCTGAACAGCCGGTGTGGATGTGGGAGAGGAAAGATTGAGGACTTTTATTAAGGATAGGAGTTGACAGGTGTGTTCATTGCCTGAGTTGATGTGTAGGTGAAGGATTAGGTGGGTGAGGGCAATAGATTGTTCAGTTTGGAAGTGGTATAGGGACTGATGGAAAGAAGGGTTTCAGCCAGAGATGGGAACTTTAAGTGTGAGGCCTTTGGGGGTAATGCCAAATGTCAGACAAGCCTGAGTAAATAAAATATGGGAGTGTAATCTGGCTAGGGCAAAGGCATGTTTGCGGAGGGAATGTAAATAAAACTTAATGGGGTCGTTGTGGGGATGTTGTGAGGGTGACATGGTATTAGAAGGTGGAAAGCTTTCTAGTTCACCTTTATCTCTCCCCATATATTTATATTTTTATGTATATTTTTATATTTATATTTTTATTTTCATTTTCATTTCGGCCTCATGTTACACTTTCCACCTTCTAAAACCATGTCACTCTCACAACATCCCCACAACGACCCCATTAAGTTTTATTTACATTCCCTCCACAAACATGCCTTCGCCCTAGCCAGATTACACTCCCATATTTTATTTACTCAGACTTGTCTGACATTTGGCATTACCCCCAAAGGCCTCACACTTAAAGTTCCCATCTCTGGCTGCAACCCTTCTTTCCATCAGCACCTTCAGCACTTAAGGATCAAGTAGGATGTCACACCAGTTCAGATAATTTGGAGCAGCCACCTACCAACACAATTCAAGATGATAGTAGTATCCCAAACAGAGAGGTCATTAGACACCAATGCAGAGCTTGTAGATGGACTTCAAGAAGCCATTGCTCCTGCTCGGGTTAGCGAAGTAACAGAGACATGCAACAATGCAACAGCAGCAGCAGCAGCAGTTGCATATGCCAATTACAACTCTCTAGTGGCAAAGGTTGATTTATTATGTACAAAAATCAGCAAGCTGTCATCTCAAACCAATACCATCAACAAAACAGGGTAGAACAGTGGTCGTCAAACTTTTCTGCTCAAAAGCTGATACTGACATTGTGGAGTGGCGTATCAGGCTGCATTCATACTAGTCTTATTATTAATTGGTAACCTACATAAATTAGCATATTATGAGCCACCAATAGACTAGCTGTGGTAAGTACTCATTGCTAAAAATGAGAACTATTCAGAACACTTTGTGTCAACTATTCTCCGTTTCACATAGTTGGCAACCTCAGCAACATCAAAGTTGTGACACTAACTGCCTAACAAAGTATTGTTGTGTCGGCTTTGTGAGCAGATGATAAACTGATTATTAATAGTAATTTTACTTATATTTAAATGCATTATACAATTTGAGACATAATCACAAGTATTTACTAAATGTTTTGAATGTAATTTTTCTGCTAATCATCACAACATTTACAACAGCATTCCTTGGTACAAATATTTACCAGATTTGTAGATGATGGTTTCTATATTGCACGTTCACAAATCCATGATACTTCTGTTTGAAATTTATACAACAGCAGTTGACTGGTACAAGTCATGCATGCCTGTGAGTTAACAGTACTGTAAGACAAACAATAAAACATTAACCTTCTCATATGCTCTAAGACTGTAGTGGCCACACTACTTACCCTTTCCTTGAGGTAAGCAGCCAACCTAACTCAGGTCATGGCCGAATTATCAGCATCAATTATGATTAAACACATGTACAATATTACAGTATCTGTAAGTATTTTTTAAATATTTATGGAATAGTCTGTCAGTTCCTGGAGGAACAGAGACATATTAAAAAGCTGAATACACATTATTAATGTTCCTACAGTACAATTTACTTAATAGTTTGTTAAGAACTGGCCTTCAACTTCCTAGGCCATCATCAGATAACTTAATAATAAAGATAGTCTACACACCTTCAGCCAGAGTTCATAGCTGTATAAAGATTGTTTTTCAAAGCATATGTTACATTTTATGACTATATCAATACAAAAACTGAGCAGGAAAACTATAGTCTTACGAAATTCTTAACTTTAGTTGTTGTTTTTGGATTTGGCTGTTAGTAGGTGCATATGATCATAACACAGCTGACAATCATAGTCTGCACAAGTACTTGATTAGGGTCACATGTGGCCTGTGAGTCGCAGTTTGATGAGCACTGCCGCAGAATATCAACAAGCCATTCATCGACTAATGCTATGTCTTTAAAGCAGAACATTCCATGTACTGGTACCATAGCACATTTGGTGCTGTGAGAGTGTACTGCGCCATGTTCCTTCCAAAATGCCAGCAGTAGCTGGTCATAGGCACAGCCAATTGCTAGTCACTATTTATCAATGAAAGGAAATAGGGCCAAAAATTTTTGGTGAACACTGGTTCAGATCTGAGTATATTGCCTCGAACTTCATCACATCGCTGTAGACCACCAGCAGCATTTGCAACACTCTGTTGCAGAAATTCCCTCCTTTGACTAGACCTCCAGGCAGCCCTAAACAAGTGCAACATAATGTGGTGCACCATAGTAAAACTGCTGATGGCCCACCAGTATCATACAGACCCAGGCCTTTGGCACTCAATTGCCTGGCTATTGCTAAAGCCAACTTTGACACCATGTTCAAATAAGGCATTATCTGACCATACATCTAGTGCCTAAGAAGTGTCAAGCATTGCATCAGTGTGGAAATTTATCACCCACTTAACACCAAAACTGTACCAGACTGCTACCTGGTGCCATTGTTGAGGGACTATAATTATGTGTTTCATGATGCAGCTATATTCAGTGTATTCAATTGTGACAAAACCTATACCCATATACTGGTAGCAGAGGGAGACGTACCAAAATCAGTGATCACCACTCCATTTGAGTGCTTATGGAATGCTGCCTAGACATGACAATGATTTATTGATTCAGTTCTGCAAGGCCTGCCATTTTTCTTTGCACACCTTGATGATATTATTCTCTTCTCAGCCACAGGAGCAACACAAACAACATCTTATTGAAGTATTCAAGTGTTAGAGCAATATGGTGTGCTCCTGAACACAGCTAAATGTGTGTCCCAACAATCCAAGATTACCCTCTCTGGCCATGACATACCTTCTCCAGACTCTCTATCGGTATTAGAAAAGGTTGAAGCCATCCGGCAGATATCAAAGCTGAACAACACTAAAGAATTATACCAGTTCCTAGAAATGTCCAATCTCTATTGCTGTTATCAACTGCATTGGGGAACTGCAGGAACCATTAACTACAGCACTTCCTGGCCCAAAAGTTTGAGGCAATCCTCCAGTCCAATCAGCTGATGGAATGTACTCCACTTTTGATGCCACAAAACAGAGTGTGGTGAAGGCTGCACTTCTCACACATCCCAAGCTAGATGCACCCTTAATGCTAGTTGTGGATGCCAGTCAGAAAGCTATTGGTGCAGTGTCGCAACATGCATCAGATGGCTCATGGCAACCACTTTCTTACTAGGTTCACAATCCATCAATGTCACACCAGATGTGGAGTGTCCATATCTGCAAACTTTTTGCCATGTATGAAGCAGTCAAGTACATCTCTAACTACATGATTACTCCGTAATTCTCAATTAAGTGCCTGGCAGAGGGTTCATCGAACCACTTTTAAGTTATTTCTCTTCTGTTTCACTCTGGAACAGCACGCACGAAAAATGTACACTTAAATCTTTCCATGTGAGCTTTGATTTCTCTTATTTTATTATGATGATCATTTCTCCCTATGTAGATAGGCATCAACAAAATATTTTCATATGCCAAGGAGAAAGTTGGCGATTGGAATTTCATGAGAAGGTCCTGCCATGACACAAAATACCTATGTTTTAATTTCCACCACCTCAATTCATGCATCACATCTGCGGCACTCTTCCTTATTTCGTGATAATACAAAATGAGCTGCCCTTCTTTGAACTTTTTCAATATCCTCCTTCAGACTTATCTGATAAGTATCCTACGTTACACAGCAATACTCCAGAAGGCAGCGGACAAATGTAGTGTAAGCAACCTCTTTAGTAAACTTGCTACATTTTCTAAGTGTCCTAATAATAAACTGCAGTCTCTGGTTTACTTTCCCCACAACATTATCTATGTGATCTTTCCAACTAAAGTTATTCGTAATTGTAACCCGTAAGTATTTAGTTCAGTTCACACCCTTTAGATTTGTGTGATTTATAATGTAACTAAAATCTTGCAGATTCCTTTTATTAGTCATGAGGATGACTTCACACTTTTTGTTATTTAGAGTCAATTGCCACTTTTGCATAATACAGATATCTTGTCTCAGTTGTTTTGCAACTGTTTTAAACTTTACAAAATGGGGAATGCCAGGTATTACTTCTGGTTAACTCTATGACTACCTGTCAGTTATTATGAACTGTAACCTTTCTGATAGGAAATCATAAATCTAGTTACACAACTGAGACAGTATTCCTTAAACACACAATTTAATTAGAAGTCACTTGTGGAGAATAGTGTCAAAAGCCTTCTAAAAACATGGAATTAATTTGATGTCCCCTGTCATTACTTCATGAGAATAAAGAGCTAGTTGTATTTTACAAGAACAATATTTTCCAAACCCATGCTCACTATTTGATGCTAAACCTTTTTTCTTCTTTTTTTTTTTTTCTTTCAAAATCCTACCACAAATCAATGTTAGTGATATGGGTCAGTAATTCATTGGATTACTCATATTTCCTTTCTTTGTGTATGGATCTTTCTACAATTGAGCAATTGTGAATGATTACTAAGAATGGAGTTATTGTATCAGCATACTCTGAAAGGAATTTGACTGGTACACACTCTGGACCGGAGGCTTTGTCTTTTTCAGTGAGTTAAGCTGCTTCAGCACACTGAAGGTATGTAGATTGCACTTTGCCTTTCGCCTCAGGTAGAAGCTAGGGAACATACCACCTACATGGATCATAAGCCATTGACTTATGCCTTTAAGCAGAACAGTAACAACTGCTCACCTCATCAGTGTAACCATCTAGAATTTATAGCATCATTTAGCACTGATGTCAAGCACATTACTGGACCTGTCAGTGTAGTTGCTAGTTGCTGATTGCCTATCATGCATCAACAGTGTCAAATCCTATTAATTTCACATAACTTGCTCAAGCACAATAAGATGACCAGGAGCTCCAGAACTTCCTAAATGATGCTACATCTGCAATACAGTTTCAGCTTGTCAGTATTTCTGGTGAAGATGTAAAGGTGTATTGCATTGTCCCTCAGGGAAGATCTCTTCCATTCCTAACCTTCGCAGTTTGTAGATGAGGCATAGACAGCCTACAACACTTCCGGAACATCCAGAGAAGCAAAGAAGTAATTTCGTAAATTTTTTGATTTATTAACTACTTGGCCCAACTGCAGACAACTGCAAAAATTTTCAGCAGAAGTTGTAGAGAATTTAATTTTGGAAAAATGATGGTAATAACGTTAACTGAAACTATACGAATATGTCAGATAATCTGCATCCCTATTTCATAAATAATCTACAAACTACAACAGTTACTATGTGGTTTCACTTAAATACACTGAACAATTCAGAAAACTAACACCTTTCAAGGTTAGGAAATGACTGAAACAACTCACTAACAGTTGCCAACAATGACATAAACATTTCTACATTCTTAATGAAAAGTAAACAAATTTACTTGTATAATAATCTTTGCTTCTCTGGATGTCCCGGAAAACTACTGCAGATACCGGTTTGGGACATGTTTTATTAGAATCACCAGACCAATAACAATAAAATGAATGGAAATCATGCTTTAGTTTAACCTCGTACAGTTTTGTGATGGCTTCATATTAGCAAAGTTGCTAAATTTCAGGCAAAATCTTTTATTATCCATAACTCTGTAACTAAACATATGTGGACCTATGTTTATATGAACTTTTTTCTGTAGTTTTACTTGTAGAGTAGCATATTAAAAATTTGCAAATCTCCATGAATCACCCTGTATATGAAAGCAGATTGGTCCCTGAATGTTAAACATTAGCTCAGAATGGGGAAATTCTGTAACTATGTATGTATTACAATCCAAGGAGTAGGTGCAGCAGAAAGTCAAAGAATGAACTGTCACTGCTGCTACTGCCACATGCAGCATCACTGGGTAGCATGTAATTAAATCTGACAGCTGCAACAAAAACACACAACACACATAGCAGACAATATCAATTTGAAACTACATCAACTCCTTTGGTGGAAGTGGAGCATTATCACAAAAATGTGCAGGAAAGTGCACGCGACATCCCAATCAATTTGTGTACACTGGCTGTGGTTCTGTGTCGGATCGTTGTTGCATCTGCAGGAGTGGTGCTCGTGTGGGAGATGAGGTTGTCTTTGTGGTGCTTCAGCTGGTAGTGCTGCCTGGAAAATATAAGCATGTTTGACGCGATTGAGAGAAAAGTTTGGTTGGTCTTGTGTGGATATCTGCAGAGAATTGGCAACAGTAAATTCTCATGGGAGAAGTAATGCTTCATCATAAATAAGTTCCGCTGACGAGGAAGCTATGTCTGGCTTGTGCGTGTTCCACAGACCAAGGAGAACTATTGGGAGACAGATCATCCAGTTAGTGTCATGACATATGAGTGCAGCTTTAAGAGAAAAGTCCCATCACTCAATCATGCTGTTACTCACCAGATAGTAGCAGGTTCACTTGAGGTGCATGAATCTGCAGAACTTTGCGTGCTGGGCGAACAAGTCAGACTCAGATTGTCTACCGCTGTTGGCAGTAACGTGCAATGGGCAACCAAATGTAGATAACCATGCTGCCACAAAAGCAGAGGCTAATGTTTCTGCAGAAATATTGCCTACCGACACTGCTTCCAGCCAACGAGTAAAACGATCAATCGTAGTCAGCAAGTATTATTTGCCATTCAATGGAAGTAATTTCCTATGACTTCAATATGCACTTGTGTGACATGCTTTATTATATTCACCAGATCAATAACAACAAAATAGATGGAAATCATGCTTTACCTTCACCTCGTACAGTTTTGCAATGGTTTCATATTAGTGAAGTTGCTAAATTTCAGGCAAAATCTTTAATTAGCCATAACTCCATAACTAAATGTCTCCAAATCTGTTCATTGCTTGGAGCTGTTATGTGTATGAGTGTGTTTATTCTGATAAACAGATCACAAGAGCGACACTTCAGATATTACAACTCAGCTTAATAAGTACATGCTTATCAAAGGTCACACCATCCTAATTGTTGCAGCATCTTAAAAATCTTGTTGGAACTCATAATTCACGTGTATACTGTAAATAATTAGCCACAGTTTCAATGTACAATAGACATCTCATCAACACTGCTGAAGATATCTTGTTAGCATTGTAGGACATATTCAGGAACCTTGGAGTCACCAAAGCATTGGATTTTATCTATATATTTTTTCCTTTATTGGCATTTGGTTATCCCTGAATTGTCATCCATCACATTTACACACATACTCTTGAGAACTATTAATCACAAATGAAGTGTGGGAGAAATGACTTCTTAAATACCTCTCTGTATGCTGTAACCAGTCTAATCTTGCCTTCACAATCCTTACAGGAGAAACAGAGAAGAGTCTAAAGAATATTTCTGGATTCTTCACTTAATATTGGTTCTCAAAATTTTGTAAGTTGATTTTTGCACAAATTCAGATTTTTCAACATTTCTGTGACACACATCCATGAGTTAAACAAACCTGAAATCATTTATGTCGTCCTGCTTTGTATACATTTAATATCCCCTGTTGCTACTATTTGGCACAGGTCCCATATACTTTAACAATATTCTATGTTGGAATGCACAAGTGAGCTGTAAGCAGCCTGCTCTGTAGACTGATCACATTTTACAAGTAGCCTATCAATGAACCAATGTCTGCCACCAGCCTTACTTATGACTAATCCACGTGATCACTTCATTTCATGTCCCTACAAAATATTACACCCAGGTGTTTGTATGAGTTTACTGATTCTAACTGTGAATCATTCATGTATTCATAGGACCCGCCCAGATAGCCATGTGAATATGCATGCTGCTTCCAGGATTTAAGGAGGTGCACTGGCCTTGGATCAAATCTGCCCAGCGGATGAAGAATGTAGGTGATTTACAACATCTGACTAGTTAAATATTGAGTCGGCATCTACATCCTGCTTCAGTTTCACATTCCTAAACATTTCAAATGCTTTCACATGGGATAATGCTAGTTGTAGACAGACGGGATACACAAATTCCATCTTGTGTGTGTGTGTGTGTGTGTGTGTGTGTGTTGGGTGGGGGAGGTCACAGGAAGGGCATCTGGTCTGGCCACCCTCCACCGCTAATATTGCCAAGTCCAATAGTAGCCTACTGGCCCTGTGAGAAATGGGTTAAAGACTAGGAAAATGAAGAAAGGTCTCATATATTTTCATGGGTGTGCTCCTGAATCTAAGCGGTTTTCAGAGAAGGTGTTAAGCAGTGTTCCACTCAGTGTCTTGTCACACACACCATTTACAAAACTTCAAGTGTCCCAAGCAATTGTTGGATGATTAATGCCTCCTCCTTTGATGACAACAGGTCTGTGGAATGTATGTAGCAATGAACTGATGTTTTCTATGAAGTTTCCGGTTACACCTGGGGTGAGTCTGATAGTCAATAGAAAGACTAAATTTAAGCCCATCATTGATACTGACTCTTACCCATACAATCTTACATGGGTGTTGAATTTCTTTCTCTGTGGACCGGTGTATCTTGTCTACTGCAGCAACTACACAACTCCATTTCCTATTACTGTATCCTTTCGATATACACTTAGAGCTACCCCAAAATCTCACTGTTGTCAATGTCAGATTTTAGGCAGCCTTCTGTATTAAGCTTTTTAAGACAGCTGCAAACTATGGGCTTTGTTAGGAATGCTTTTGCAGTTGAGCTCTAGGATTTTGCTCATGTCATCTGTGGGATTCACTTTATTTGCTCTTAAAGCTATTGTTATCTGGACTAAATGCAGTCAACTAATCTAAAAAAGTTTCATGTGCACACCACATGGTCACTATCTGGATGGCAGCCTCTGAAGTGTAGAGCATGTCTGACCCACTTGCAGGGACCTTAATGTTGTAGATTATGAGCTTCATAGAAACTCTGTAAGCGAGGCTAGTCTACTAAACATTTTCTGTCACTCACTGGAAAGATCCAAGGATGACCTCAGACCCCAGAAAGTGGGTATTGTTCATTCCAACATGCTCCACAATATGCAGCTGGTTGCACCTGCCTCCTGCCTATGATTAACAGATCACCTACTCTTTTAGCACTTCATTGATGGTCACAGCAGGATTCCCAAGTGAAATGTGTCTTACTAAGTTTCAATTTCAGTGGAAGACAGCACCATGTATTTATTTGTTACAGAGATGAGTGTACCACCCTATGTTATCCTTGGTCCCTGCCACACCATATACATGGCCTCTAGACCTATCACTGATATGTCGCTGAGAGTGAAGCATACAAATGGTGACAGAGCCTGTATTTCTTGCAAAGGAGACGGTACCCTTTGGAAAGGATAATGCTTGAAGTAGCTTTGGTATCTATGGTATATCACTCTCAGCAGTTCACCCAACACACACATTCAAAGCAGCTTCCCATCATTTCACAGTAGTAAGACTGATTTCCAGCTGCTAGTGAAAACCAACTAACTCATCCTGTGCCCAAAAACCAGCTGCTAGTGAAAACCAACTAACTCATCCTGTGCCCAAAAACAGCACTGTGAGTGCTGTCCTGTTCAGACATGTGCAATGTTTATTTGAATGTAAAATAAGTAACTTTAAATTATTCTTGCTGATTTTTTTTTTAACGATGTGTTATGCTACAAAAACTGGAAGTTTTCTTTTAGATTTGAGCTACAATGCCCAAGAAAGTGATGTGTACAAACAATTCTAAAAAAGTACTGCTGCTAAAGCTTACAGAATACACAACTGTAGCTCGCATTTATTACAGAAGATGTTACAAACCCTCATAAGTATCCAAAAATTCTCAAAAATACTCTTCAGCTAGTAAATATACTTTGAAATTAGGTAACAATTGTTTTTGAATAAGACACTGTTACTAACAGTTTGTGAAATGCAAAAATTTGGTTCCAATTCATGATGTAATATGAATTTTGCGTGACATGAATGTTCAATAATAAACAATATATAGTGGTACACATAAGTCTTAGCACAAACAATGAAAGATTATGAGAAAACAACGTGAACAGTAAGATATTAGAATCTAGAATTTGATTCGGACCAATCTGGCACATGTGGTCTCATACAGAGAAAAATCTCAAAGTCTGCTTGATCACTTAAATAACCATGTGAAAGGCACAAATTTTTATCTTAGTTGAACTTGTGATATTGGCAATAGTGTGCCATGTATCAATACTGCAGCATCTTTTTACCACAGTCAAAGCAGTGAAAGTCAAGGAGCACCAACAAACCACGTCCTCTGCTTGGGGAGGCTATTCTGTTATGCATTAACTGCCGTTTACAAAAATAAGAACAAAGTATTCAAGCATGGCACCACCAGAAAAATAAGCATAAAGTAACTCTTCACAAACAAAAAGAAATGGCTACGAGGGTCATTCCAAAAGAAATGCTTACTATTTTTTTTTTTAAATCCATCTTTTATTCTACATGTTTGAAAGTCTTACAGTGTGTAGACACATCCTTTAGGAACAATATTTTCATTTCTCCACATAATTTCCATCCCTCTCAACTGCCTTACGCCATCTTGGAACCAGTGCCTGTATACCCGCACGGTAAAATTCTGGACCAGCCTGTTGGAGCCACTGTTTGGCAGCGTGCACAAGGGAGTCATAATCTTCAAACCTTGATCCACGAAGAGAGTCTTTCAGTTTCCCAAAGAGATGATAGTCACATGGAGCCAGGTCAGGACTGTAAGGCGGGTGTTTCAGTGTTGTCCATCCGAGTTTCGTGATCGCTTCCATGGTTTTTTGACTGACATGTGGCCATGCATTGTCGTGCAACAGCAAAACATCCTGCTTTTTCCGATGTTGTTGAACATGACTCAGTCGAGCTTGAAGTTTCTTCAGTTCATATGCATCAGAATTTATGGTGGTTCCACTTTGCATGATGTCCACAACCAAGAGTCCTTCAGAATCGAAAAACACCGTAGCCATAACTTTTTCAGCAGAAGGTGTGGTTTTGAATTTTTTTTTCTTGGATGAATTTGCATGATGCCACTCTATTGATTGCCTCTTCGCCTCTGGTGAAAAATGATGGAGCCATGTTTCATCACCTGTCACAATTCTTCCAAGAAATTCATCTCCACCATTCTCGCACTGCACCAAAAGTTCGCTGCATACCGTTTTCTTGTTTCTTTGTGAGCCACTGTCAACATCCTGGGAACCCACCTGGCACAAACCTTTTTTAATGCCAACACTTTCAGTATTCTGCAAACACTTCCTTCCCCTATCCCAACGTGGGGTGACAATTCGTTGACTGTGATGCGTCTGTCAGCAGTCACCAATTTGTTAACCCTCTGCACATTGTCTGGAGTGTGTGCAGTACGAGGCCTGCCACTGCGAGGACAATCCTCAATATTGCCGTGCCTGCTTTCATCATCTAACCTTCTTGCCTACCGAGTAAGTGTACTGCAATTGACAGCAGCGTCTCCATACATTTTTTTCAACCTTTTGTGGATGTTTCCCACTGTCTCATTTTCACAGCACAGGAATTCTATGACAGCATGTTGCTTCTGATGAATGTCAAGTGTAGCAGCCATCTTGAAGACATTCTGTGACGGCGCCACTCACGTGAACAGGTTGAACTAAGTTTGAAAACAAGCTGGAAGGATGTATCTACACACTGTAAAACTTTCACACACGCAAAATGAAAACTGTATTTTTACAAAAATAGTGTGCATTTATTTTGGAGTGACCCTCGTAGAATGCAAAATGGTTTTTTGGTAATGGAGCACAATTCAAATCAAAAGAGTTTGAAGGTATATAACAGAGAGTGCATTGCTAATACGACTAATTTCATTTCATTTCATTTCACCCTGCATCAACTGGAAAACTGAAAGATTTGTTGTAACTTTAAACAAAGAACCTTAGCTGTATAAAATGTTTGAAAAAAGCATATTTGTGACATCAGTTGTACAACTGCATATTTATTCTCTTCCAGTTTCGATTATTACAGTCATCATAACAGGAGAAATACAGTGTAATCAATAAACCAAACACACATTTTCGTCATATATGAGCCAACCAAATGTAGAACATACATAATTGTCATAATAGTCTGTCTTAACACAGTCCATATAAACATGCTGTGCCTTGGCACAATAACAGTAGTCCACACTTGGTGACAACTCTATGTGTGTGTTCAGTACTGTAGTTGTGTCCAGGCACAGCGCATTTATGTGGACTGTGTTAGAACAGACTATCATGACAATTACATATTTTCTACATTTGGTTGGCTTATTTATGACAAAAATGTATGTTTGATCCACTGATGTACACCGTCTCTCTCCTGTGAAGATGACTGTAATAACTGAAATCAGTAGAGAACAAAATATACAACTGTACAGCTGATAGCACACATTTGTTCCCCCCCCCCCCCCCCCCCCAAATTATCTAACAATAATAGACAGTCACCAACGAAAAGCTCTGTGTAAAATGTGGCAGTGACATATTATTTCACTGTTCACACTTATTTCCAAACATAATGCACTGGTGTGCAGAACTTAAAGACATAATATGTCAATGCTAAATAACATATCTTGATGAAATTTCGCTCATATTTAGCAAAAATTGCTGCAGTATCATGCAGAAGGTAAGTGAAAGAAATATGCAATAATGTAAACAGAAATTACGCTTTTATTGAAGATTATTAATTACACTGACGTCAGTGTGATTTGTGATGGTGCCCTGGACATTACAAAATGCGGGATATGGTTCTTAACCCATTTCTGCCTGAATTAATTTTCACTTCTGAATTTTACAAATCAAATATTTATTTGTTCATTGTCATTAATGAAACATACTATAACAAGATAAACAAAAGTAATTAATAATTTAAGCAAAAGAGGGTGTTACATAGGGACTAGGAAGAGCATACAGTTTACGTGAAATGCACAACAGTAAATAAAATAAAGCAGTGTACGTCATTTACATTATGGTTAGGCAACAGCATTCATTATTTGTGATACCATGCAAAACACTCTATGCACAAACCAACATCACATTTGCAATACACTGTTCTTGGAGTTCCTTTGCAGTTTTCTGCAGTGCACCATCTTCTTTTTTTCTGTGGCACCATAACTACGAGGTGATTTTTTTTTGTTGTATCTGATGTCCTGCAGCACTCTACTTTGATATGGTTTACCTGCGGGGTGACCAGGACCTCTAGGGATTGTTTCATTGGAAGTTAGGTAACACTTCAGAGTGTACAATTGAAATTGCAGTTCTGGCATATTAATACCTGTCTTTTTATAGAGAAGCCACACATTATGAACAGACACATCCAGTAGCCATGTAAAAATTGGCCACCTCCATTTCTTTCCTCTGATGCTAAGTCTATATAACACTACATTTTTGTACATTCAGTCAGTTCCCCTCATATTTTTATTGTATTCTCCAGTAACATGTGGTCACAGTACAAGTATTCTTTTCTTCTCTTGTCTTGAATATCTGCTCACAGAGCTCACTGGATCGATCCCATAGCTGGTCAAGGTAATTGTTACTGCAGAATTATCTAGCCAACTGGTAATAATCTTTCCACTTTCCTTGCTGCTCTTGTAATCAAAATCTCCTTTCTTATTTCTTTTGGATGTTGTCTTAGAGGGTATAAGCTGACATTATTTAGAATAACGATTCTCACAAATAGTGCCAGTTGCACCATAACCTCGTTCTTTTAGGTGAACCAACAATGTTGGTGATGTAAACAGATTGTCAAAATAAAATGTGAAGGGCTGATTTTTACTTTTATCAGGAAGTGAATCAATCATTTGAACCAGAGGTGCAGCACATTTTCCAAATGCTTTCTTGCACACTTTGTTTCCTCTGTGGATCAGTTCCTTGGTGTACTTGAAAATCCACTAGGTAACCCATGTTTGTGATTAGGCACCATGCCTCGTACCCAAATTTAATGGGTTTACCTTCCAGAAATTGTTTCTATCCATGCCTGCCAAAATAGTTTATCATGCTCTCATCATAATCCAAATCTTGCTCAGGCTGAAAGTGGACAGAAAACACTTTTCTTAACATATCAATTAATGGGCGAAGTTTCCACATTTTATCATTTACTGTACATTGATTTGTATGTTTGTAACGCCGGAAATGCATACCCTCCTATTTCCATCTATTGTACTATAAATTCTTTCCTCATTTTGTTACCTGAAGATATGACATTTCTGTGTGTTTATATATTGAAATTGTTTTACAATTTGTATATATATATTTATGTCAATGTATAATTGGTTTGTTTTGTAAGTATTATTTGTATTTTTATGCTGGGTCTTGTGTAGTGAAAACCATGCTATCAAACGATTACATTGATAAGTTGTGTGGAGAACCAAAGTGTTTAGGATCTTGGGAGTGTTAACTCTGGCGTGTTGAGCACAGGCAGAGCAGAGTCTGGCTGGAGTAGGAAGGTGGAGCAGGTGTTTTGAATGACACTCCCGTGGGTTGCCGCGCTTTCGGGGTTTGGCAGCATGTAATTGCGCTTGACTTGCTATGTTAGTTTCGGGCACGGTGTCGCGGACGGGAAACATTAGCTGGCACACATCAAGAGCCCGTTTCGCCTGGTGACCATGTTGGGAAGAAGGCGCGCCAACATCCAGCTTCTACAACAGCGACGGCCGACAATAAGTGATTGTCACCACCTCCTCGACCGACGATTTCAAACCTTCAATCAAACAACAAGGAAGACTGAAAGCACGTAAAGTTTTAGAACTGTATGGCAGACCTCAGCTTTTCAAACTGTTCCATTTGCATCACTAAAATTGCTCACTGTCCCAATTGTATTACCAAGCAGGGTCCCTTCCTTTTTCTGAAATGAACCCGAGTGTCGTTGAAATTCAAGTGCCAGCATTAAAGTAATATCATTCCATTTCACTGCTTTAATTTCAAAGTTCAGTTAAAGTATTCATAGCTGGCAACAATAACCAAACAGAACTACATTTAGATTACACAAGCACAAATTAATAGTGTGAGTTTTGTTACCAAATTTTAGCTTACCTGTGACTGCAGCTCAGCTTGGTATGTACTAAATTTTACTATTGTTAATTGTTCAAAATCATTTAATTCAAGTTCATATCTCTTATTTCTAAACTGCGTAGATTCAAGTTGCTTTTGAGATGATTGTTGAGGTAGCCCAAGACTAACCTTATTTAATTTAATTTCACAGTGTTTCAGAAACAAAGTTCACTATTAATTTCAGTCACTAAATTAACTTGCAGTTTTCTGGTTTTATTAATTCTTTTGCTAAATTAAGTCAGAGTGTAGCGAAATTTATTACTTCTGACAAACATTCAGTTTTCACACAACATGTGTCAACCTACAGTTGCCACGCTTTTAGTGCTAATTATATGTGCATTAACCTATCTTTTTCAGTTATTATAGCAGTTGTCCATAGGACTGGTGACCATAATTTTCCCCAAATCTCAAATATTTAATTAACACCAGTTAATTGTTAATGTAGTGACCGCACATTTACTTTCTTTATTAACTTTACCCTTTTTCAAAATTAATTTCCACCACTTTCATTTTCATTTTTCCTTTCATTTAGATGTAACCCTTCCTCCCTCTTTACCGACAGATTAACTTCAGTGATGATTGCTTTTCCCAAATTTCCATTAGGTACACGCGGTTTAATTTTTCACTGTCATTAAGGTCGATAAGAGACGGGGGGGAGGTTACACGTTATCACATCATTGAATGAATCTCATAACTGTTTAAAATCTCTCTCTTCTCACCATGTTGTGCACCATTTCATCTCTCATGTCCAACCCTGAATCCCAGTAACATCTTCTACGTACAGAATTATAGCGTGAGTGAATTAGAATTCCCAGAAAACCTTTTCTCTCTTCGTTTGTTATTTTGTGATCTGGGCAGTTCTTGAACAAATACTGAGAAATAAGTACCGAGAAATTTAATTATTTCATCTTTCCAAAACAGTTCAAAACATGGAACTGGGACAAGCTCCTGTACTTACTGTGATCATTCTCTGAAAATAAAGTGTTATCTCTTTGCAGATCCTCTCTTCTCCAATCTCTTATTACAGCTTTTCAGATCTGTAGCTTTTCTGTTTCATCTGAAATGACATTTCCTGGTTTATCAGCATGAGAGCAGTCAGTCTCAGGTTCACACCTAACCTGTTTTTGTTGGTCAATACCGCTTCTACACCAGCATGAAGTTGCTTGGTCCAAGATTATCTATCTTTCCACCACCATCTTTTTCACCAGAAAATCTTCATGCAACTCTACATTAGCTTCAGGAGGCTCAATAAATATATCTGTCGCACCTTCTTCCCCCTCCTCAAGAATAGCCAGGATTTCATGCATGGACAGGCCTCTGAGGAGGAATGAAACATTATATTCATTGTTCTGCCTAGCGTAAAATATGTGGGACACACAATTAAAAACTGGATTTGGAACCAAAATAATGAACTGCATTTTGTGGTTAACCTATAATACAAGGGTGAGTCAAATGAAAACCTTAAATTTTTTTTTTTAATATTATTTATAGTGCAGAAGTGGTACAAAGCTGTATCACTTTTCAACACAATCTCCCCCACGCTCAATGCAAGTTCTCCAGCACTTACAAAGTGCATAAATTCCTTTAGAAGAAAATTCTCTTGGTAGTCCACGCAACCACTCAAGCACCGCGTGGCATACCTCTTCATCCTCCCATTGCATCTTTGAGTAGTCCAAACATATGGAAATCACTTGGGGCAAGATCTGGTGAGTATGGTGGATGAGGAAGACACTCAAAATGCAGATCAGTGATTGTTGCAACTGTTGTATGGGCAGTGTGGGGCCTTGCATTGTCGTGTTGCAAAATAACACCTGCTGACAGTAACCCATGTTGCTTTGTTTTGATTGCAGGCCACAGATGATTTTTTAGGAGATCTGTGTATGATGCACTGGCAACAGTAGTACCTCTAGGCATGTAATGCTCCAAAATGACGCCTTTTTCATCCCAAAAGAGTGTCAGCATAACCTTCCCTGCTGATGGTTCTGTTCAAAACTTCTTTGGTTTTGGTGATGAGGAATGGTGCCATTCCTTGCTCGCTCTCTTCGTTTCCGGTTGGTGGAAGTGAAGCCAGGTTTCATCCCCAGTAACGATTATTGCAAGAAACCCATCAATCACCTTCTCGTTCGAAGCACCAAAGAAGTTCTTCACAAGCATTAGTACGTCGTTCTCTCATTTCAGGAGTCATCTGGCTTGGCACCCATCTTGCAGACACTTTGTGAAACTGGAGCACATCATGCACAATGTGGTGTGCTGACCCATGACTAATCTGTAAACATGCTGCAATGTCATTCAGTGTCACTCGGCGGTTTTCCTTCACTATGGCTTCAACTGCTGCAATGTTCTGTGGAGTCACAACTCGTTGTGCCCTACCTGGACGAGGAGCATCTTCCACTAAAGTCACAGCATTTGCAAACATCCTACTCCATTCGTAGACTTGCTGCTGTGACAAACATGCATCACCGTACTGAACCTTCATTTGTCGATGAATTTCAATAGGTTTCACACCTTCACTACCGAATAACAGAATGCTGTTCTTTCTTGGTGAAAGTCGCAAGTGGGGCGGCCATCTTTATACTGATACTGTGACGGTATGTGTGCATCTGCACTATGCTGCCACCTACAGGCCATTCTGCACGCTGTGTGTAGCACGATTACCAACTTACAAGGTAACAGCGCAAAATTTCGATTTGTTATTACAAATTTAAGTTTTTCATTTGACTCATCCTCGTATAACATTATAATTAACCAAAAGATTTAAAAATTGTGTGGTATATTGCTTCAGAAAATAGTTCTTACTTCTTTTTCCAAGACATAATCTTATTCAGAAAAAGTCTTTAGTAAGTGAATGACCAGAAACTGTCCTCTTCCCACTTGCTACTGGCAGAATCCCACTTAAATATCAACAATAGAGCTTCTTTAATTGAGAGACATACAACGATAGGCATTTCAAAGGCACACATTGTTGCCAATAAGTGAAAACAATGGTAGAATGTTACACGACATATATATCAAGCTAGGCAGAAATGGGTTAAGGACAGACATAGGGCAAAGTGCATTCTTGTATTTAAATATACATATCTCCAAAAATATTACAGCTAAAACAGTAAAGCTTGAGACTATTATGTACAACTTGATGCTTGATATTCTGTGCAGCTTTTGATTGAAAATGTGCATCGACATAGATTTTATAAGAATTTGAATTTTTAAATACAATTGTTTCTATAATATACCTTTTCTCGTAAACTAATTAAGCAATAGAACTGGAATTTCTCAGTTTACATCTGCATAAGAGGCTAACAAAATGTGTGGAACAGATTTTTGTTTAAGGTCACACTTGCTTTAAAAGTAATTTTTCAATTTTGTGTTACCAGGGATTGCTCTATTTTTCTCAAATTTTAAGGGAGAACTTTTCTCAGAGAAAAGATAACAGAAAAGTGCTGCAGAAGATTATTCAATAAGCATTTCTTCAGAACTATGCCAAACTTCACGATGTTAGCATTTATAGTTCCTGATAAATGGTACACTATAACTCAGAAAGTCAATTTACAGCAATTCGCATTTAAAGTTTTTGTTTCAATTTTTGACAATATTGCTATACCTCTAGTGACTAATGCTGTCTACATCCATAATATTTATTTATTCTCTTTCTTGTCTTCCTGGAGTAATCTCTTCCCCTGGCTCCTTTGCAAAGCCACCTTCTGCATTTTTCCATCTGCTGTCTGAGCTTTATCCAGTCGCACTTCATCAATGCTTCTGAGTATTTTCAGTGTGAATGCACCTGGATGGAATCTAGTCTCTGCAGGCACCTAATCTCACCTGCATTTCCACAACTGGACACTTAACAGGCATCACATGCAGCTGTCTTCACAACAATTGAGGACACAAATACTGTTTCTGGACAATGGATCCATGTAAGGTGATAGTAGCTCTCATTTGTATTCTGTGTACACAATTTTACAGCAGTCTAGGATTGGCTAGGTACCTGAAAGTTGATTTTATAAAGTCTAAAACAGCAAGTGGCAAACCATGTTTGTGGGTGTATGGCTTTCCACTGGCTTCTTCCTGAAGATATTTACACCACAATATGTCACAAAGGGAATGTATCATCCGTGGAAAATTTGTGAAGGAATATTGCCCACAATGCTTGCTGCATTGTTTTCACGCTATATAAGTTATCCCTAATAGCTTTTCCATAATATATTTGTAAAGTGTGGATTTCCTTGCCTGTCAGTCTGTTAACACCTCCCAGCAAGTGTCCATCTTCTAATTTCTTGCCTTTCATTTCTTTCTTCAATCTGAGAAGTCCACCTCCCATTCGCTTTTGAAGATACTCCACACATTCCAGTTTTTCAATTTTAGTTTGTGAGCCATAAGGTTTGCTCTTTAAAACATTCTTAAAAGCACTGGAATCTCCCATCACCTAGATACTTCACATACCTACCACCATATTGTTCAACTAACCTTTGGAATATTAGTTTCATCCCAAGTGCTTCAAACCCACCACTTGACCCCCTGATAATTCTTGCTGCACACTTTCTTGTGTTACTGCTGCCACCTTTCTTCTTTACTGCCTTCATTGTTTTTTCTTGGGTCACACTGAAAGCAATATTTACTCATTACTCAGAAGTCTTAAGATTTTCCCTGTATTCACACTAATGACAGATGATACACCATGAAATGATGTATGGCCCCTCTTCATCCAGGTTCCATCACAACAGACGCACAGATCTGTCTTCACTACACCGTGTCCTTCTTGTCCTTCATTGTTCATATCTACAGCCTCCTCAACAGCTGCTTTCATGTCCTCCTTGCTCTCAATTTCAAGAGCTCTGAGGAGTTTTCTATAGTATTCACTGAATCTATTACTGATGCAGGTATGGTCATCAAGCCACAAAACAAATTTGTGCCTCCTCTGCTTACACCTATGCATCTCATGGCATAACAATCTTGTATTTGCCTCATAATTCTTCCCATGGAGAGCAGAAGTCTTGAACTGAAACTCATTTACAAACTTTACACAAAATATGTCTGTCACTGTCATCATACAGTCAAGGCCCTTTGAGCCACAATTAGCCATATATACATAAAACATTAATCATATGGACAGGTATTTCCAAGTCAGTTAACCTAAATCCAGTGGAGAAGTTGTCTCTGGCACTGTACACGGCATCATCAATTCCTTCACTAATTTTCTTCTTCGATGAACTCGGTGACTTTGTCAAAAATTGTTCTTCACACTTAGGAGCAATATGTGTATCTCTGTTATTTAAATCTCCTGTACCTTTTACAAGTGAAATTTGAAATTTCCTCACTTCTGAATCTGTGTTTTCTGTCACAGTCCATTTCGAGCAAAACAGATTGATACATACAAAACTAAAAACTAAATTAAGCTTGTAGCATGAACTACTCAAAAAAGCAACATTGTAAACAACTGATCAAGCAAAGATAATCTTTCTAACAGTGTTCCAGGCTCATCTGCAGTTCATTTCGGTTGTGTAAATGAAAAATTAATGCACAAATATTTCTAGCATAGAAAAGGTGTGGATCACAGCATAAAAAGATGGGGCATTGCAGGCTCAGACCCCCAAAAAAACTTTTTTTAAATTTATTTCTAGCCAAATTCAATTATGAAACTTTACAATGTTATTCCTAAATAATTAATTTAATAAATTAAATAATAAAAAAAAATCGAGTTTTTTCACAATTTTACCCTACATCTGCCCTTAGTAGGGTGTATGATCACCACAGATGTAAGAGTATGTCCACGCTGACCACAATGCTGGTAAGGAGTTCTTATGGTAGGGTGTCCCATTCCTCCTCCATTGTGGCTGACAATTGCTGAATGATTGTTGGCACATTTGGACATGCTGCAGTATGTCTCCTCAACACTTCCTACATGTCCTCATAGGGATTTATGTCAGGAGGACGAGCAGGTCAGTCAAGTCACCAAAACTCCTCTCATTCCAACGGCTTTTTTATGTGGTTGCACATTGCCATGCATAAAACTGAAGTCAGGTTCGAATGCATGCAGAAAAAGATGCACATGGGGAAGGAATATAGTGTCACAATAATATTGACAAGTGAGTGGGCCTCACGACATATGAGCATACATCCAGCATTGTCAAACATGTTCATTTTAGTGGTCTCAGTGGGGGGAGGCATACTCTCGCAAGTGCATACTGACCTTCAAATCTTTGTACAAGGTATACTCACCAACTAGTGTTATTGTGACACTGTACTTGTTCCCATGTGCTTCTTTTTCAGTGTTGCATTCAGCCTTGACTTTATTTTTATGGATAACAAATGTAACTGCATTGAACTGTGCAGGTGGAGCAGCTCTTGGAGCAAGAGCATAATCGGTGAATAGCCTGACCTATCTATTCCCCTACCTTCAGTCCATCAAACACATGTCAGATGAGTTGACGAGATGTATTACAGTATGTCCACATGCATCAACAAACATCCAGCAATTGTCAACCGCACTGGAGGAGGAATGGAATGCCCTGCCACGAAAACTACTTACCAACCTTGTGGCCAGCATGGGTGTACATTGCAGATCATGCACCGCTGTCCATGGTGATGAAACATCCTTTTGTAATATCTAGGAGACTATAATAAAAAATGGTTACTTCAGTGTAATTGTTGTCTTCGAATGAAAGTGTCATTTTTGTTCATTTCATTGCTTATTTCTTTCAGTTACCTTCTGTGCTATTCAACAGCAGTTCTTTCTAGATACAGTCAGAGTTTCATCCAAGTTTCATCAAGCCATGTTATTTGGCAGCAACACATCATGAAAAAGTTACTTTTTTCATTAAGTTTTGCACACTAGTGTATTTCGTAGTGCCTTAAGTTGAGGGAAAGCATGACTTATTGTACAATAGGTTGGAATTTTGCAATTTATTTATTCAGTATGCATATGAATCAAGCAGAATAGCAGAGTTCAGGGAGGTACAAGGCAGCCAAGTTTGGCCACTGTTACATGAAGTGATCAGGAGAAAAGGGTTCACTAAAAGTGAGAGGAAGCCATGTCCCAGAGAGTGGCAAAAGAGATGTCTTGAGTGTCCTAGAAAGTTGGCATAGGATTAGTTCTAGCAAAACAAAATGTAAGTCTCAGTTTGACAGCAGAATGGACTTGTGCCTGGCCCTGAATGGGGTGGTGGGGGTGGGGCTTTAGACAAGAAGTAGTCCATCAGTAAAAATACTGTTTGGTTAAGAAAAATACATCCTAAAATTCTGACAAGAGTTTCTCGTATTAAGAATAAGCATTAGTCAGCATTGAAGCTAAAAAACATATTTTAATTATGGATGTTATAAAAAGTTACATACCTGACATCACAGACACAAACAGTTAACAAATAGGACTAGCATCCCTTGTTTGAGGCAAATCGTAATGGGGGTTGGCTGAGAGCAGACCGTGTCACTGGAGATGGTCTAAGCTCATTGGCACACTAAACTGAATTGATATTTTATCTAATGTAGCAAAGAAAAACTAAGTACAATGGATAGGTAGTGACTGATTGGTGCCAGAAAGTTTTATTTTGAATGGTGACAATAACTACAGAAATAAGACATGGTTAGCTCAAATGAACAGACCCTATGTTGGCCCACTGTTTCATGTCTGTCAACTTTTACTGGTAAATAGGGCAATGTTCCTTATCGTACTATGTATACCACACATGGGAAAAACCTGTACTGAGATACCTGTGTTGCACCACGAACCATAGATAACAGGGGTGAAAGACGGCTGTGGAGATGTGTTTAGGTGAACAGATGTGCAACTGTTGGGGAACCAAGGGGGCTACCGACAGTGTCTCCTCAACAACTGTTCAGAAAATACTGCTGTGTATGGGCCTCAGCAGCGAGCACCTGTGTTATGCATGCACCCATGCTGAGTGCTGTTCATCAGCGACAAAGGCTGGAATTTGCACACCAGTACTGCAACTGAACATGCACTGAACGGCGACAGATTGCCTTTCCAGATGAATCACATATTATGCTCCAATGGACGGATAGCCGTTGGTGTGTAGAGCCCTGCAACAATTGTCATAAGGGTCCAGATTACAGGAGAGAGTGTTATGGTCTGCAGTATATTTCTGTGACTTTCACTGAGTGATCTCGTCATTCTGTAAGGAACAACGGATCAACACAAATATGCATCGATCCTGGGGGACCAGGTACACTTCTACATGCAGTTTGTTTTTTCCTTGGCAGAATGGCATCTACCAGCAGGACAACGCAACATGTCACACCAAACACAGTGTACATGCTTGGTTACAAGAGCACAAGGATGAGTTTAGTGTACTCTCCCAGCCACCACACTTCCCAGATTTAAGCCCAGTCAAGAATATGTGGGACAACCTCAATAAGGCGGTTTGTGCCAGAGATTCTCAACCAAGACACATAGCGCAGCATGGCTCCACATCCCTGTTGGTGTCTTCCAAAATGTCACTGACACTTTTCCTGCACATCTGCACTGCAAAAGGTGGTTATTCAGGCTTTTTGACAGGTGGCTGCATTAATGTGACTGGACTGTGTATTTTGCACAAGTGTCACTGGCTGGTGTAGTTAGTTTGTAGAGAGAAAGGTGCACAGATGATTACTCTGGAATCAGTGGCTCCTGTGAAGGCTCCTTGACTTCTGTTGGGACATGCACATATCTCTGATTTTGGATGTGATACTTTTATGCACCACTTTAATTAGAGGTCACAACAGAGCCTCAACAGCACGTCTGGTTTTACCGAATGCGTTGGGTACCAGAACTTGCGCAATGAACAAGTGATAGGTGACTTTTGCAGGCTGCAACATCACTGTTAGGCCAGCTTGCGATAGCAAAGAGGTGAGTTTGCTTTAGAGTTTGACTGTTCGTACCTGCAGCTCAAACCACTGCCAATGCAAAGTGGTACTTTTTTGTGCTTTTCACCTCATCATCATCATCATCATCAGGATTTCCTTCCAGTGAACCAGGTAGGAACTTCGTGAACGATATGCCTCCATTGGTTTCCATCCTGGTATAGCTTTTCCCTCTCCACTACATCCCATGTTTCTCCTCTCCTCTTGAGTATCTTCCTTAACCTGGTCTGTCCATCTCTTTCTAGGCCACCCAATTGGTCTTCCTCCTGGTACCTCCATCTCCAAATACTGGCGTGGAGTTCGAGTCGGGTGCATTCGTTTCACATGATTGAACCACTTCAATCTCAAAGCACTCATCCTCTCCTCTGTAGTCAATGTCACCTGCAGATCTCTCCTGCCTGTCTCCTATCCTATTCTATCCTATCCTAAACCTCTCCTTTTTCCTTACCATTATCAGACCCATGCCAGGGATATGGCGAAGTCCTTAACGGCAGCTATGGTGGAGAACATCATCTTTGGTACAGCGCAGCTGGCAGAGGAGGCATCCTTTCCCTCCTAAGAGCAAATGAGGAGTGGAACCACTGTCTTGTGGTGAAGAGGGACCTTCAAAGGCTGAGGGAGTAAACCCTGAAAGAAAATCCTCAGATGCATTAGGCTTAGCAAGCCAGCAGATGAGGAAAAGTTGTTATTGCTTGCAATCAAAGAATGAGCCTTGGACTAAAAATACCTAATGTAGACAACACTTCTTGTTCACCTGGAACGAATGGCAGCTCTTCACAGCCTGAAGAAAAACCAAGGAATGCAAGAAGATACACTAAACAAGAATAGGAAACTAGAACCCAACAAAAAGGAAAAAACAAGTTGAGAGTGGGAACATTAAATGTAATAACCTTGACAGGAAAGACTGAAGAGATTGTAGACATGATGGAGAGGAGAAAGATTCATATCCTTGGATTGAGTGGGACCAAGTGGAACGGAAAAAAACTCTTAAAATTGCTGAGAGGTGGGTACAAATTATTCTGGCAGGACCACAATAAAGAGGCAAAAAATGAAGTGGGGTTTGTGTTTCACAAAGACATTGACCCAGTTACAGATGTGAGCTTTGTAAGTGAAAGGATAATTAGAGCAAGAGTGAACTTGGGAAAGAATAGTTTTACTATACTCCAAGTGTACGCAACTCAGCAAGGGTGCAGTGAGGAAGAACAAATGAAATTCCTTGAAGAACTGGAAGACCAAGTACGAGAAGATAACATGATAATTGGGGAACTGAATGCTCAGATCGGCATGGATAGAAATGGATATGAGGAGGTGACAGGCCCTTTTGGATACGAATGATGAAATGTTGGGGGTGAAGAAATTCTAAATCTGTGCACAAGGAATCATCTTTTAGTGAAGAATACATTCTTCAAGAAACAAGATAGCCATAAGATTACTAGATATGTTTGGGATGGCAAATCTAAGACAGTTATAGACTATATATTAACAGACAAATTAATTGGAGGAAAAGTAAGGGACACTGAAGTCATACCAAGTGAGCACTTGGATAGCGGCCACAGGTTACTAGTAGCTGATCTAAATTATAAGATGAAAACCTTGAATGCTATACAAAGAATGCCAAAAATTAAGGAGTGGAAGTTGAAAGAAGAAGAAAAGAAGAAAATAAGAAAAGTTTCCAAAATCTAGTGGCACAAAAATTGCCAAAAACTGAAAGGGGTAGTGTAGAGGAAGAGTGGAACCTATTTAAAACATCTATAGTTAACAGTACTGTGCAGATATGCGGCAAAACAAAGGGTAAAGTGAAAGACAAAGAAACTTATAAAATATATTGACGCAGGAATAGACATGTAGGTGTCTGCCTCTGAGGTGGAGAGAACGTCGCCTTCCTACATCAATTGAGGGTTAAATGCAGAGCCAAGGAATAACTATAATGACGACACATTTTTGGAAGGGGTGGAACAT
Organism: Schistocerca serialis cubense; assembly: GCF_023864345.2. NCBI lineage: Eukaryota > Metazoa > Arthropoda > Insecta > Orthoptera > Acrididae > Schistocerca > Schistocerca serialis. The sequence goes on along the minus strand of NC_064641.1, from coordinate 353,575,464 downwards.
GACATGACAGTGCAAGAAAGAACACTCAACAAAGGCAAGATAGCAATCGACCCATGCACATAACATGCATCCGATGCAGGCAGCCAAATTCAGGTGGCATACAACATAATGGGAGCCACTGTGGAATGTCGAAATGTGAAAATTATCGCACTAAAGCAGAGCATTTAAAGTAAATAACATCTCGGTATAGGACTGAATAGATGCCAAGCGAAGAAAAAGGAAGGGTTATATAGCGACGACACATTTGACACTGATGTGCAGAGGAAGGTATGCTACGATACTAGCGACCTATGCCTGGCACAGTGACCCCTAGTAGTTACAGCAACCATGGCATTTCTGAAGAAATAAAAACAGATGATACTATCATAATGGCATTTAAGAGGAACCAAATGCAGGAGGAGAGGAGGTAAATGGTAGAACATCTTGCTGGCAAATATGGAGTATCTGCGCTCTGGACAACAAATTAGATCAAGATACTGTTGAGAACACTCATGTAGAACATAGCTTGGAGCTTAACAACATGTAACAGTTGAAACACACAAAAGCCCCAGTTAACAAAAAGAGAGATTCGTATTCAATGGGAAATTCAAATGTGAATCGCCCTTAAAGTTAAATGATAAGATCACTCTTAATTCAGATGTAGACAAAGAGTGGTGCAATGCATTAATGCCTATGTGACTTGTTGCTTCACAATAGGCTGCTTAAGAAGTTCCAGTGTTTACCAGTGGTGAGAGTGCAAATGCAAATTCTCCTGGTAAATAAGATTTCAATCATAGAGCAATTATTGAAGATTTGTTGCACAAAGAAGATCCTACCCAACTATAAATAATATCAGTCCTACTGTATGTGCACAAGCAGGCAGTGTTGATTCCAAAATCTTCATAGAAGTGATTTGAAAATCTATGTAGTGGTGCGAAAGTACTGAACTTCATTTTGAGGCTTCCATCCTAAGTTACGTATACAAATTTTGTGATGTCTTTTGTAAAAATTGAAGACCAGAATTTGGGTACCTCAGAAATTCATTATACTGAAAAACTCAGGGGAGAACAAGGGATAAGTGATTAATTTTATTGGCTTAAGGTTAAGAAAGAACAAGACTGAGTCAAGATAAGCAGTCTTCTGGCTGACGAACAGAAACAAATTAGTGCAAGATAGAAGAATTCACACTATGGATATATTGTCCTATGAAATAGTGACGTATTTCTGACTCAGTCAGAGTAGTCAAGACCTTTGACGCAGGCTGAAGCAACAAGTTCATTGTAGAAAAGAATCCAGTACCCAAAGCACAAAAAGATGCTGTTCAGGAGGAAATAAATAGGATGGTAGAATGGGGAATCATTATGCATGCTTAGAACAAGGATATCCACCCTTCATTTGTTGTTCCAAAATGAAATGTCAGTGTGTGTGTGTCTGGTTCTTGACGCACAATAGCTTAATGAGATTGTGGACACAGAAAGTGACAGACTGGTTTCAATTGATTAACTTTGGCAAAGGTTTTACAGAGCAAAATTCTTGATGTCACTCATGGGTACTGGAACCTACTGCTAGTTTCAAGTCACAAAAGTATACAGCATTCTTACTTGGTGGTTTGTTACCAGTTCTGCATAGTGTCTTTCGGATTGAATACATCTGTACATGCTTTTGTGAGAGTAATGCTATGCTTTTTAGATCGGCATGTTGAAGTGAGCATCGATTTAGTGCATGAAAGTTACTATGGCCATTATGTAGAGGGCAAAATGTATTGCAAAACTGCAAATGACAGCAGCATTTAAATACATGTGGAGGCAAGTACAGAAGTGGGTCATAGCAGGTGTCTAATGCCAAACTGTGAGAGCAGAAACAGTATCTACTCAGGTTTTAAAACAGGGTATGCAAATGGAAAAACCTAGATAGCTAATAACAGTGGATCAGCTTTGGGCCATTCCTTGTATCTAGAGACAGGTGTTGCTACATTTTGGTTGTGTTCAATGTTTTCTCAAAATATGCAAGATTTTACCCCATCCACAGAACAACTGTCAAAGTTCTATTAGATAAGTTGCAAAAAGATTACTTTATTGAGATTGGGAAATCTCAAGCACTACTTTTGGATAATGGTCCACAGTTCATAGATGAGAAATTTGAGGGTATGTTAGAGAGAAACAGCATTACGTATACTAAGGTTTCCTCGTACTTGCCAGAAGATAATCCTAGTGAATGCGTTATGAAAGAACTGAACAGGTTGTGCTGAACTTTCTGTCATTGAAGAAATTCTACTTGGGCCAATTTTATATAAACAATGTAGGAAAAAGAGAGATTGCTACTTACCGTAAAGAAGACACATCAAGATGCAAACAGGCACAATTAAAAGACAAAGTTTTTGGCCACAGACTTCATCGGTAAAAGAGAGACACACACGTCTGCCAACTCCAGCATCTTGGGCTGGAATGGCATTGCAGCCCAAGATGCTGGAGTTGGTGGTCGTGTGTGCATGAATGGTGTGTGTCTTCTTTTAATGATGAAGGCTGTGGCCGAAATCTTTATGTACGTGTCCTTTAATTGTGCATGTCTAGAACTTGACGTGTCTTCTTTATGGTAAGTAGCAATCTGTCTTTTCCTACATGGCTGATATTCCTACCTGCTGTTTCCAATTTTATATTGTCATTCCAAGATATAATCAATACACTCTCGCATGAGACTACAGAAATTGCCCCACCGGAGTTGACGTTTGGTACAAAACAAATTAATCTTATTTTATAGGAAGTGGATTTCCCCTCTAGACAAGTCTGTTGGGAGAAGAGAGCAAGAAAATAGCTAAAGAAAGAATAGATGTGAACATCAATGGATGGAAGAAATGACATGATGAAAGACCAATGTCTACCACATTCAAGCCAGTAGACTTGGCACTGGTAAAAACAGAAGAAAGATCGAAGAAGATTTCTCAGGAAATTAAAAAGTATATAATCATTTATCACTGGCCGCTTTAAGTGGAAAGTTCTCATCTGAATGCATACCAATTTGTGCAACCTAAATGAAAGAGATCTTTTGGAATAAGGAATGTAGTGGACTTGAAGAGATGAATTATTTAGAACAGCATAGGTGTATCTTTGGTTTTGGGATGTTCACAGTTCGACAACTGTGCACACTCGAGCTGGATAGGACAAGTCTTCATTTCCTCGTTCTCTTCTCTTACCATTTCTACAATAGTTTTTAAAGTACTTTTTGTTATATGTGAAATATTTGTTTTCAAAATAATGTTCTGAGAACAATTTTTGGGTAATGTGATGAATTGTTAAGGTAAAAGGAAAGAAGAGATCTTGAAGAAGGTTGCCAGATAGAATGAACTGGACGGAAAATGTAAGTATTAAACTAGTGAGACCTGCACATACCTAAGAATAACAGTGGATGTAAAAGGTAGGCATTTGAATGAACATTCTCTTAAGTGCACTGGTTACGGATTGCAATAAAGGTCTCAGTTAGTAAGGGTAAGAAGGAAGAGGTTGAGGTGAATGAAGAATTGCACTCTTTGTAATAAAATATTTCGTATCTATAGTGATGTCTGACTATTGAAAAATCCACTGCAGTTGTAAATATTGTATCTGTTTATTCCATCACTAGTTCCGAAAGCTTATATCTCCACCATCAGATGCCACCAAGTAACATTATTGATTCATGGATATGGGCACACCAATTAATCACGAAAGATTAAACACACGCCTGAAGACATATTGTAGCATTGGTAGAGGAGTTCCTTGGTGGCTGGCAAAGCATGCACCCCACTCATCATACCCTTGCTTCCATATGTTGTATAGGTGTGCGTGTGATCTTTTACAATTGACTGGCCCACTTACCACATGCCCATAAATCAATAAAATTACTAGGTGGCACCTGATGATGGAGACGTAATCTTCCAAAACTGGTCATGCAATAAAAAGATACAGTATTTACTGCAGTGGATTTTAAATCAATAAACGTGATACTCAGTTATAAATGTTCTTAAAATATAGTGATGTTATTCTTGTTGAGGAATCTTGTCAATGATAAATAAAGGTAACTGCTCATAATGACAGGCTAAACTGCCACAAATGCTAGTATATGAGAAACTTGTATTCTTTCCATGGTTTGAAATCAAATGGACTGAGCGGCCACGAGTCTCAATGTGGAACAAAAAGCAACAAAACGCTTTAAATTAAGTACTGATTAATGTGAAATTTGTAGAACAGAAGTGCGGTAGTTTTCAAAAAGGAAGCTGAAACAAAATTTTGAAGCCTCGGTGAATAAAGCTTTACATTTGTATTAATTGCATAAAATATTGGCAAAACAATGGCAATGCTTTCAATGTTTTCACAGAATGCTAGTTCTAGTTTTGGTAACCTTAATCTGCAGTTGCATAATAAAAAGAAAGTGTCAAGTAAAGTAAGGAGCTGTCAAATAAAAAGTGACGAGGTTGGCAGTGGTGACCAGCTGTAGCGGCGGGCAGAAACAAATCCCTCCACCCACCAAATTATTCTTTTCTCAGCACGTCTTACCCCGCAGGAAGAGGAAGTGCTGGACAGCCCAGAGCCCTCTAATCCACGCATAATCAGTAGCAACAGTACAAGTTTTATGAGTGTGTTCTATGTGTGAAAGGAGGTTAAAAGTCCTAATGCCTATGAAGGGAGGAAAATAAAGTTGCTGTGTTAAAATTTTGTGTGTTTCTAGTTTATGCACTCTTATTTGTTGTTTTTTTTTTTTTTTTTTTTTTTTTTTTTTTTTTTTTTTTTTTTTTTTTTTTTTTTTGTGCTTGCTATTTGTGTTGTGAATGAATAGAAATAGGATAAGTGTTGTCTGATAAGACAAAAAGTCCTAAATAAGTGATAAACAATTTTTAGAACAAGTGGAATAACAATCTGTCTAGTACAGTGGAGAAAGACGTCACGGATAATCTTGTAATGACAATCACAACAATCGTATGATAAATGCTACCTGTATTCATACATGTGTAAATAAAAATGTAATACCATTAATGGTTTAAAGAATTTCTTTGAGAGTAAGGAATTATGGTCCTTCTAAAGACTTAAGTTTGCTTAGAAAGTGTTTCTGGTTTATTGATTTTCAAAACTACATTGATTTTCAAAACTACATTAATTTTAAAACCAATGGAGACGGTGTGGGACATAGCAGGGAAATCTTATTTCCCTGTCCGTGCTCAGTTCTGAATCTATTATTATGTAATCCCTTAAGGGGAGTTTTCACGGGACTATGCGGGCAATGTTAAATTAGCCTACTTCATGTACATCTCTGGAACCAATGATGATAACACTGTACAATTTTTATAGCTGTCTTATCCATGTTATTTATGTCTGTTGAACCAGAACTAAGAGGTGAGGTACAAAAGGAGGAGAGATATATATGTATTTTCAATTATGCTCTTTTTTATTAGAAATAATTTTACACATAATGCCCTAGTGGCCTCCTATTCAAGTTATTGCTATGGTTGTGCTTCAGCAGGTACAATATATTTTAATGAAATAGGTGCCAAAGTTTCATATAGCTATCACAAGTAGGTTTTGATATAAAGGAACATAAAGCATAAAAATGTCATTTTAAGAATATCACATTTAAAGTATAAAACGATAAAAATTGACTTGTTATTTTAAATTAAGTCTCAAAAACACCCAGCAGCATAGTCAACATCACCATCTTTGCCAGCTTCCTTCTCCAAAATCTTCTTTCTTCTGATGGATCTTGCTTCTTTGGTGGTAAACTGAGCTGCACACTGTGCCTTGGCAAGTCTTATCTTCTCCAATAACTTCAAGCCCTTTACAGTATGGTAGCCTGGAGTGATGTTAAGATGTTTTAGAACTCTTATTCTTCCCATATTTCCAGCCCTGCAAAAACATTTTTTGGCACTTATGTCCAGATAATGTTATTGAATGATTCATTAGGATTCTGTGTTCGCCCATGTTGACACTTTCGGAGGTGGTCTGGGTGAACTAGGTCCCTATAAATTGGTTCATTGCTTCCATAACAGCTTCAGGAATAGAGTTCTTGTGTTCAAAAGACACTCCTGAAACTTCAGCCTTCCAGAATTTACACCACGATTCAGGTCCAGGTGGGCAGAGTGCATGTGTCGGTTCTCTGTCTGTTGAAAGTTTGCGGAAGTATGTGGCCCAGACTTATTTTCTAATACTTTCTAAATCATTTCCATTATTTCTGATGGCCATTCCATAATACTTCTGGAGCTGATCTATTGTTTTATCAGTCAGACGACCTCTAAGTGGCTTGCCATTAGATAGTGTGGTGGTGCGAAGAGATTGTTTGATTTTCTGAGACGTGTGCCTATCCTCTTTTGCACATGCCCAACACATTCCAATTTCTTTATCACAATATTTTCATATTGATCTGCTTCAACAACACACTTATACGTCTTAGAATCTCCATCCCCAAGGAACTGGGTGTATTGTACACCTCTTTCCTGCAGTGATCTGCTAAACATTTTCATTGTGGCATCAGCTTCCATTCCTCTGCTAGTTCCTTCATAATTCTTCCGGCAGTTTTCATGTTCATTTTTTCCATTTTTGTCACAGGAGCTATAGCAGTGTTTTGTAAGTGACTCAATATCAATTACTTTGCCTGTGTCTACACTTGTGATAGTGGGAACTGAGTTTTTTGATGTGTGACCACGCTTTTGCCATGTCCCATCAAACGCAACTGGTATATCAATTTCCGCCTCTTTCACTTAAACAGCTTCATTTGTTGCAGCCTTCACTGACAGGGAAGCAACAGATTCAACTGCTTCTCTTACAAATTCAGTACACCTCTGAATTTTTGTAGGTGGTACTGGTAGATTCACAACCGAACAGAAACACTGCGCTGCACTAAGACCTTTTCCGATAGCTCTCATGGCATAGAAATGTCTTACATTTACCTCATAAAGATTATTCTTGCATTCATTTGACGTCACAAATAACTTTTTTTTTTTTTTTTTTTTTTTGTTTTTTTTTTTTGTCACAGCCAGTGCAAATAATTACTATTGTCGTAGTGAGTTCTATTCTTGCAGAAAAATCTTCTTCAATAATTACTTTTCCGCCACAAATATTACAGCACAATGTATCACACAACATGAACTAAAATATTCATATCACACAAAACATAGCCCAGACCAGAAGTACTACTTTCTAAATTATCCTGCAGTAATCCTAGTTTCCCGAATTGTTTATGTAATTTAGTTTTACTTGCATTGGGCGAGGTCACATCTCCCATGTTATCTGGTGGCACATCAAGGTTATTTGATTTTACACTGCTTTTGGATTCCAACTCTTGAACAACACACACTGTTTTACACTTCTAGAGTGTTGGTTTCCACCAAACTTACGTTTCTTGAATAGACTAACACTTCTAGGCATGTTTATATTACGTCAAACTGCAGCAGATTACGTTGAAAGTCACTGTTTCAGTCAAAACAAACAAACAACTGCCAGGTGACTGCGAAATAGCAGTGTGACTAACATCGAGCGCCAGTTGTTTTCTATCAGAGATGAAAATCACAGCCTTCTATAAAATTTAGTTTCTGAGATATTCACATATAAACAGATGCACGTCCGAAATTTGGTGATCTCGCAGATATGCATGTAAGACTTCAAAATTAAAAATAAAATACTTATAAATGTCACACACAGATAGTTTATGCACTATTTTGTGCAGGAAAGAGTACATAATATTCTAGGGCATGTTTTGTAAAATGTGAAAATCTTCGAATTTTTGCCTGCAAACTCTCCTTAAGTTGAGGGAAGCAAGACTTATTGCATAATATGTTGTAAAAAATCCAGCTGGAATTTTGCAATTTATTTATGCAGTCTGCATATGAATCAAACATTTGGTTTGAGTGTTATGGAATTTTTAATCAAGCAGACCAATACGCTCCTCAGCAACAGCAGAATGGACTTGTCCCTGAAAGGGAAAGGGGGGGGGGACACATGAAATAGCCCGTCAGTAAAAGATGCTACCTGGATGAGAAAAATATATACTACAATTCTCTCAAAAAGTTACTCTGAATAAGGATACACTTTACTCAACACTGGTGTTAATAAATGTATTTTAACTACGGATAATATGAGAAGTGATGTATCTGACATCACAGGAACAGAAAAGTTTACCAACAGGACTAGTGTCCTCTCACCTCCATGTCACTGGAGGCTGTTCAACCTCCTCAGTGCACAAAGTTTACCTGATTTGGCTAAGTAAAACCATGTACTACTGTGTAGGAAGTGACTGACTAGTGCCGAAAAGTTTTATTTGGAATTATTACAGTAACTACAGAGTTAGATGTGGTTAGCTCAGATGAACATAGCTTATGTTGGCCCATTGTGTTACACTGTGTCATGTCTCTTAACTCTTACTAGTAATTAGGCTATGCTCACTATCTTGTTGTGTGTATTCTGTATTGTGCTAAATAATTTAAAATGTTCTTATGTTCACGGCTGAACAGGGAGATATAATAGTAGAGAAGAATCTTGTTGTGAATTACACCAAACAGTATCCTTTTTTGTCTATGAGGTAACACGTGGCAACATATTTTGTATGGGAAATACTGAGTGTGTGGGAATAATGCCCAGCTATTGAGTTATCTCCCACTGCTGCAGCTAGTTCCCACAGTATACAGTAGGGAAGATGTTTACTCAGAATTAGTGGCTCCTGTGAAGGCTCCTCGAATTCTTGCATGATGCACATATATCTTTGATGTTGAATATGATACTTCTGTACAGCGCCTTAATTAGAGGACCCAAAGTCTCAGCAATATAGACCTGTTTTACAACACATGCTGGATACTTATTTTCTGGTCAGCCAACCTCTTCCCTGGTCTATCACTTCATTCACAGTGTATGCATGTGCCACCAGCAGGAACACAACATCAAAACTTACATAGCAAATGAGCTGCGGGTAGGTTTTGCAGGCTGCAGCATCATTGGTGTGTGCTGACTTACAGTACCAAACAAGTGAATTTGCGGTCGATTTGTTTTAGACTGTGACTGTGGATGCCTGTAGCTTAAATTGATCCCAATGTGGAGAGTTCTTTTTGTCACAGATGTTGTGTGCATTTCACCTAAACTGCAGAAACTGATGTGGTATTAAGAGACAGGTGACTAAGTTGCACGTGGGATAGAGTGTAAGAAAAAAAATTCATGTAGAACATGCTGTTCACTCACTACACAGCTCTAAAGGCAATAAAAGACAGTATCTGAAGTAGTATTTTGACATCAACTAAGAATTTGGTTTTCAGTAGCTCTGCCGACAAAGAATAAATGTCAAAATAATGACAGAAATTCAAGACTGGGGATCAAGTACATGCTTAAGACTTTTCATGCACATTACAGATCATATTCATAATTGGTATGATGGGGCACATGTTGTTCATACAAGTTCATATAAGGAATGTTCAAACAAAGCTGTATACAGAATGTTCAAACGAAAAAGTACAAAATGCCAGAAGAACCAAGCTGGTTGAAATTTGCATATGTTGCTTTGCGTAACATAGTGAGACCCTAAGAATGTAAATGTAGTGTCATCACTCACCCCTGAAAAATTCAAAGCTCTGCCAACAGCAGGCAACATGATGCTCAATGACTTTTTTCACATCCAACGTCTCAAGGTCTAATACTCATAGAATTCCTTGAGCATGAGAAAACCAGTAACTGTGATGTGTGCTGTGAGAGATTCCGTAGCCTAAACAAGTCCATCAAGACCAAACAGCCTGGACTGCTTGTGATGCACGTCCATACTTCTCCAAGATCACACAAAGTGTAATGGTCAAGTTCAAATGGAAGCAGCTTGAGCATCTGCCCTACAATTTGACATGTTGCCCTATGACTTTCATGTGTTTGGTCCACTAAAAAACATCTCAAACGTAAGTGCTTCAACTCTGGCGATGAACTGCAGGACACAGCGGAGGACTGGCTCCTGTCACAGCCACAGGAATTAGGGGAATAGGACATCTTTTGGCTCCATAAACAGTGAGACAGTTGTGCTCAGGTCTCTGGTGATTACTTTTTCATAAATACTTCAATTATACCCATAGTGTTGTTCTGTACTACTTCTTTTGAAAACCTCTCAGGTAAGATTACATGTTAGTACACAACTAGCATCCATCTGATTAATTCAAGCGAAGAACTTATCTGGGATACAGGAATTGTCAAGGAAACACAGTTTTCTTTATTTTAAAATTATTTGTACTGTCTGTCATATAATAATATTTCCCTGGGGAAATGTTTTACTGCTGTCTTACTACTTCTTTCATTCAGAGTACCTGATAAGATACAGGAAGGAGTCAGAACATTTTTTTTCCATGTTATTATTGTCTTTTTGAATATTCAGAAACTGAAATGAACTAAAAACGTGTTTCGTCAGACAACCACTGCACTGCGAGGATGCTGATTGTTTCAATAGATCTCTTACAAGCCAAATGTGGTAGGTTCTCACGTACACCTGTCCTGTGCAATAAATTTCTCTGCTACAGCCCAGATTAATATGAAACAAGATGTTGGGGAATTAAAATAAGCAAATTTTTTTTAACTTTCTTATTTCTTTAATCCTAAGGTAGACAGTTATTCTGACAAAAGTAACTGGAAGGAGTCCTTTTGTTATTTATAGCTATGATGATTAAATGATTATGGCATCCTCTTGGGTAAAATATTCTGGAGGTAAAATAGTCCCCCATTCGGATCATGAGAAACAAAACTGGCGTTCTACGAACCGGAGCGTGGAATGTCAGCTCCCTTAATCCAACAGGTAGGTCACAAAATTTAACAAGGGAAATGGATAGGTTGAAGTTAGATATAGTAGGAACTAGTGAAGTTCAATGGCAGGAGGAACAAGACTTCTGGTCAGGTGAATACAGGGTTATAAATACAAAATCAAACAGGGATAATGCAGGAGTAGGTTTAATAATGAATAAAAAAATAGGAGCACAGGTTAGCTACTACGAACAGCATAGTGAATGCATTATTGTAGCCAAGATAGACTTGAAGCCTACACCTACCACAGTAATACAAGTTTATATGCCAACTAGCTCAGCAGACGACGAAGACATTGAAGAAATGTATGATGAGATAAAAGAAATTATTCAGGTAGTGAAGTGAGACGAAAATTTAAGTCATGAGGGACTGGAATTCGATAGTAGGAAAAGGAAGAGAAGGAAAAATAGTAGGTGAATATGGAATGGGGGTAAGGAATGAAAGAGGAAGCCACCTGGTAGAATTTTGCACAGAGCATAACTTAATCACAGCTGGTTTAAGAATCATAAAAGAAGGTTGTATACATGGAAGAGGCCTGGAGACACTAGAAGGTTTCAGATAGATTATATAATGGCAAGACCAATATTTAGGAACCAGGTTTTAAATTGTAAGAAATTTCCAGGAGCAGATGTGGATTCTTCCCACAATTATTGGTTATGAACTGTAGATTAAAACTGAAGAAACTGCAAAAAGGTGGGAATTTAAGGAGATAGGAACTGAATAAACTGAAAGAACCAGAGGATGTAGAGAGTTTCAGAGAGAACATTAGAGAACTAGTGACAAGAACATGGGAAAGAAATACAGTAGAAGAAGACTGGGTAGATTCGAGGGATAAAATAGTGAAGGCAGCAGAGGATCAAGTAGGTAAAAAGATGAGAGCTAGTAGAAATCTTTGGGCAACAGAATAGATACTGAATTTAATTTATGAAAGGAGAAAATATAAAAATACAGCAAACAAAGCAGGCACAAAGGAATACAAACATCTCAAAAATGAGATTGATAGGAAGTGCAAAATAGCTAAGCAGGGATGGCTGGAGGGCAAATGTAAGGATTTAGAGGCGTGTATCACTAGGGGTAAGATGGATACTGCCTACAGGAAAATTAAAGAGACCTCTGGAGAAAAGAGAACCACTTGTTTGAATGTCAAGAGCTCAGATGGAAAACCAATTCTAAGCAAAGAAGGGAAAGCAGGAAGGTGGAAGAAGTATATAGAGAGTCTATACAAGGGTGATGCACTTGAGGACAATATTATGGAAATGGAAGAGCACATAGGTGAAGATGAAATGGGAGATATGATATTGCGTGAAGAGTTTGACAGAGCACTGAAAGACCTCAGTCGAAACAAGGCCCCAGGAGTAGACAACATTCCATTAGAACTACTGATAGCCTTGGGAGAACCAGGCCTAACAAAACTCTTATCATCTAGTGAGCAAGATGTATGAGAAAGGCAAAATATCCTCAGACTTCGAGAAGAATATAATAATTCCAATCCCAATGAAAGCAGGTGTTGTCAGATGTGAAAATTACCAAACTATCAGTTTAATAAGCCACGGCTGCAAAACACGAATTCTTTACAGACGAATGGAAAAGCTGGTAGAAACCGACCTCGGGGACGATCAGTTTGGATTCCGTAGAAATGTTGGAACACGTGAGGCATTATTGACCCTACAACTTCTTAGAAAATAGATTAAGGAAAGGCAAACCTATGTTTCTAGCATATGTAGACTTAGAGAAAGCTTTTGACAATGTTGACTGGAATACTCTCTTTCTAATTCTGAAGGTGGCACGGGTCAAATACAGGGAGTGAAAGGCTATTTACAATTTGTACAGAAACCAGACGGCAGTTATAGAGTCAAGGGATATGAAAGAGAAGCAGTGGTTGGGTAGGGAGTGAGACAGGGTTGTAGCCTATCCCCGATGCTATTAAAACTAGACATTATGGAAGCAGTAAAGGAAACAAAAGAAAAATTTGGAGTAGGAATTAAAATCATCGGAGAAGAAATAAAAACTTTGAGTTTTGCCGATGATATTACAATTCTGTCAGAGACAGCAAAGGACCTGGAAGAACAGCTGAACGGAATGGACAATGTCTTGAAAGGAGGCTATAAGATGAACATCAACAAAAGCAAAACGAGGATAATGGAATGTAGTCTAACTAAATCAGGTGATGCTGAGGGAATTAGATTATGAAATGAGACACTTAAAGTGGTAGATGAGCAAAATAACTGATGATGGTTGAAGTGAAGTAGGGAAGACATAAAATGTAGACTGGCAATGGCAAGAAAAAGTACTTCTGAAGTAGAAAAATTTGTTAACATCGAGTATAGATTTAAGTGTCAGGAAGTATTTTCTCAAAGTATTTGTATGGAGTGTAGCCATGTATGGATGTGAAGCATGGACGATAAATAGTTTAGACAAGATGAGAATAGAACGACGATAAATAGTTTAGACAAGATGAGAATAGAAGCTTTCAAAACGTGTTGCTACAGAAGAATGTTGAAGATTAGATGGGATCATGTAACTAATGAGGAGGTACTGAACAGAATTGGGGAGAAGAGGAATTTGTGGCACAACTTGTCTAGAAGAAGGGATCGGTTGGTAGGGCATGTTCTGAGGCATAAAGGGATCACCACTTTAGCATTGGAGTGCAGCATGCAAGGTAAAAATCGTAGAGGGAGACCAAGAGATGAATACAATAGGATGTAGCGTGCAGTAGTTGCTTTGAAATGAAGAAGCTTGCACAGGATAGAGTAGCATGGAGAGCTGCATCAAGTGAGTCTCTGGACTGAAGACCACAAAAACAATAACACCACCACTATGATTCTTGTAGTTTAAGTAGCATCTCCTCCAAAACACATGCAATTTCATATTTTAACTTGGTTCTGTGAATATAGCATGTTTTACATGTTTCTGTCCTGTGGTGAACAAAAGAACAGATACATGGTCCCTTCATTGTATGGCATGATGGAAACGTTAAGAAGGCTTCAACAGAAATAAAGAAAATTATAACACTGCCAAGTTCAAACAATGTTGCATGAGACAGGTTTGGTACAGTTTAAACAGACCCAGAGGATACAGAACAGAAACACCTTATTTAGGCTGATGGTGCCATAACATCGTTGATGTGAAACTACAGACCCTTGTCCTTATCTTTGGTTAGCTGCAAAATTTCTGAACATATTTTATAATAAATTTCCTTGAGACAGAAAAGCTTCTTTCCACAAATAAGAACAGATTTCGAAAGCATCGTTTGTGCAAAGCTCAGCTTGCACTTCTCTTACATGATTTCCTGTGAACCACATATTAAGAGCGAAAGGCAGATCCCATACTCCTAGATTTCTGGAAAGCGTTTGACATGTGCCCCATTATAGATTGTTATGGAAGATATGAGCATACAGACTAGGTTTCCAGATATAGGAAGGTGTCACCATTTGAGTGACTATAGGAATATACAAGGTGATGGAGACAAAATTTCTAGTTGGTGTGATGAATGGCAACTTGCTCAAAATGTAGAAAAATGTAGGTTAATGCTGAAGAGTTGGAAAAAACAGCCCCATATCGTTTGAATACAGCATTAGAAGGGTGCATCTTGACACAGTCACAACAGCACTGAAGGAATTCAGAGGTGTGCTGATATATTGTTACAGAGATGCTTCATGAAATTAAATGGGAATCTCTGGAGGGACAACTGTTCTTTACGCAGAACACTAATGAGAAAATTTAGGGAACCGGCATTTGCAACTGACTGCAGAACAATCTACTGCTACTAAAATACATTTCACATAAGGACTACAGAGGTAAGATGAGAGAAATTAGGGCTCATATGGAGGCATATAGACAGTTCTTTTCCTTCACTCTATTAGTGAGCAGAACAGGAAAGGAAATGACATCTTGGGTTGTCGGGTGTTCTGCCGGATATCAGCGTCGTTCTTGCACAATATTTCGGTAATGTAGCTTGTAACCTTCATCAGGTACGACCTGAGACTGCTCCTCGAGTGGACCTGTCCCAGTATTTATTTCTGTAGCCTTGCCCTCTACAGCGGTTGCAGGCGTTCCCTCTGTGGCATGCGCCCACCAGACCTGCTCCTGGGTGTTCCATCTTTGGCCTGGCACGTTTGGAGTTCTGTATGGGTTGCCGGGTGTTCTTCCTGCGGTCCTCTCCTGCTCACTGCGATCTTCTGGAGTGTCACTGTTCTGTTTTCAGACCGCTGCGGTTCTGGGTGTTCCCTCTGCGGTCCGCGCAGGTCAGACCCACTCTCGGATGTTCCATCTTTGGTCCAGAGAGCCTGGCATTCTGTCTGGGGATCGTTTTCTATATCCACACCTTCAGTTCTTCTATTCATGGAGTGCTGCAGCTGTCCCCATTGCTCCTTTACAATTGCAGAGCAGGATCCCAGGCTCTGCTTAACTGGTACCCCACATCAGGTTCATGAGATTATCAGTTACTTTTATCTCTATCGATTCCCTTATAACACTGTCCCAAAATCTGGGTTACATCATAATTCAAGGCATGATCTGGTTATAGACAGTGTCCAGCAATGGCTCATTTCGCCACCTGTCTTAATCGGGTGTGCCTTCGATGTTCTTTGCACCTGATATCCACTGTTCTTGTCGTCTGGCCAATGTAGGACATCCCGCATTGACAAGGTATTTTGTAAATGCCTGGTGTTCGTAACCCCAGGTCACCTTTAACATTTCCCACCAGTCCCTCGATCTTGCTGGATGGACAGAAAACACACTTGATGTTGTGTTTGCGGAGGATCCTACTAATTCTGGCAGAAATAAAACCAACATAGAGCAGATATTCCACCTTCTTTGCTTATCTTTCAAGTGCTTGGCCATTGCATATGTAGGTGCCCCGATATTACTGACAACTGGGCATAGGGGCAAGCCCTCCTTGTATATTTTAGGCAAACCATATAGTCTATGTGGTACTGGTGCTTTTGCCCGTAGTTGTCTGAGGATCTTATCAGGCATCCCAATCTCCTTCAGAAGAGCCCTGGTCTACTTGTCCACCTTGTCAGTGGGGTCACACTCCCAGGTTCTATGTGAACGGTCCCTCAGAAGTTGGCATATTTTCTCATTGTAATCCACCTGCTGCAAAATGACTTTAGAATTCCCCTTGTCTGCCGGCAGTACTACAATACTGTTGTCTTCCCGGAGCTTCTTGAGTGCACGCAGGCGCGGACCGCAGAGGGAACGCCTACAATTGCCGGTGGAGGGGGAAGGCCACCGACATAAATACTGGCCCAGGTCCACTCGAGGAGCAGTCTCAGGTCGCACGTTACCAAAATATCATGCAAGAACGACACTGATATCAGGTAGAACACCCAACAACCCAAGATGTCTTTAGATCACCAGGAAAGCCTGAAGAGTTACAGAAAAGGAAATGACTGATACTGATACATGGTACCCTTTGCCATCCATTACACAGTGGCTTGCGGAGTATGAATGTAGAGGTAGATGTAATCCAACTCCAGAGCTTGGCCCCATTTCAAGATAAAGTTCAGGTCGCAGCAATCAGTCCATTGAAAACCTCAGAAGTATTCTGACAAAGGCTTGCACTACAAACTTATGTTAGCCCCTATGCCTTCTTTAACCTGTAACAAATATGCACTTTGCCTTTCTACATTTTAATGCAACTGAAGTGAAGGAAATGCTGCTCATAACTTTCAAAA
This sequence comes from Schistocerca serialis cubense, assembly GCF_023864345.2. NCBI lineage: Eukaryota > Metazoa > Arthropoda > Insecta > Orthoptera > Acrididae > Schistocerca > Schistocerca serialis. Next base: position 353,559,038 of record NC_064641.1, on the reverse strand, counting down.
GAACATCGTGGAAACCTTATGTAGTTACACTTTTTCCTGGGCTCAATACATAAAATAATTATTTAATCCACTATACCAAACAGTATGGAATGGCTTTCATGTAGAGAAAAAGCAGAGGACTTCAGATGAAATCTTCTGGAATATCCTTTTTAATTTCTTTATTCTGTGACATGGTAACCATATTCCTTAATATAAATCCTCTTTTCAGCTAAGATGGAGTGCTGTATCTTTCATATCATAAAGAGTAATGTCTCTGACAACATTGTAATTTACACTATCTAACCACCTGTTAGAACATGGTTGGTGAATGCATTAGCACCAGTTGTAGTGCCTTTCTGAAATCCATTGACCACCTTAAAATGTTTTATTTTTCACATTCTGTTACACCTTTCTTCTGCATTTTCCCTTTGTCTCAACTTGTGCACTTTCTTGCAGCTTAGTTTCTCTCTGATCCGTAGTGTATAGACAACTGAATTATTTTAACTTAGTTTCCTATTTCCTGCTTTTATACTGCTAATAACATTTATTTTAAACATTCCTGAAGCTATAAAAAACAACAATGTATAGGTTTTTTTTTTTTTTTTTTGCTCCTACGGGTGTTCTTGATGAAACTGAAAGTTTACCTGCCTGTACCTGTGATTTCAGAAATGCTGTCATTTTCTCTTTAACAATATTTCAGCAACCTCCCTAGTTCTCTTCATTAGATATTGATCAAAAATTTTGTTGCTTGCTGTTTGGACTCCAACCAAACTGTGTTTGACAGTGGTTGGAGTACAAACAGCTAGCAATGGAAGTAGTGTGCAACACCTGAGCCCTGCCAGAAAGGTTGTCGAAATGTCATGTAAGCAGAAAATGACAAATCAGCTGTATACCCAGAGACCTGGATATCATATTTAAGTTTTCCTGGTGAACTGCATTTATCATACTTGAAATGAAAGTAGGAGGGGGGCAAGTCAATGCACTACAAAACATTCTTAATTTTATTAACTGGCCAGACATATTTGACATATCCAATAGCCACTATCTTACAAGAAGATTAAAAGGAAATATTCTAAAACAACAACACATCAAGTGAGAGAATAGGTGGAAGAGTTTAATGAAATTATTGTGCTAGTGTACTATAGAAAATTCACATGACAGACTGTTGGTTGGTTGGTTGTTTGTTTGGGGAAGGAGACCAGACAGCATGGTCATCGGTCTCATCGGATTAGGGAAGGATGTTGGCCGTGCCCTTTCAGAGGAACCATCCCGGCATTTGCCTGTAGTGATTTAGGGAAATCACGGAAAACCTAAATCAGGATGGCCGGACGCGGGATTGAACCGTCGTCCTCCCAAATGGACAGACTGTTGTATAATATACATTTCACTTCTTTATACAGATGAGGCCGGACTACTTACACTGTCTGTGCAGTTCTTCATAAACCATATTTTGGTGTATACTTGATCATAAATAATTTATGAGCATTATTACGTCATTTTCCGGACACTTACCTTGAACTTAGTTAGATCCATATAAACATAAGCAACTGGTATCAAATACATATCAGCCCAAAGGCAACGTCCATACTCCAAAAGAAATCATTTAGTTGCTGTTAACCTGCTTAATTGTGGCTGTTCATATTTTATGTAACACTGTTCTGACAAAATTAATGGAAAAGGTAAAATAAATATGACAAGTGGAGTATGAATCTGATAAAACAATTTATTTGTATCTATTCTAAATTTATATAAATAAGCAAGATAATTTATGGTTAAAACTTCATCTGAACTGTACAATGATATTCCTACTTACAAAGTCAGTCAAACAGACAAGAAAAGTGGTTCCAAAACAACTTGGTTTGTTCCAAAACCACTTAAAATGGCAGTCTGTATTACAGTTTATCCAACAGATAGAAAAGACAAAAATCTGTGTGAATCAGACACCAACTACAGAAGCAAATATTTACATCTTTTTATCAAAAATATCTATTAGCTTAAGTTGGATCACAATGTATCAAACAAAAATAAATGCAAGATCTATTACTTCCAAACACTGGATCCCAGTTTCATGTCTTTCATGACGAGAAACAAATACAAGAAAACAAAAATGACACCAGAGCAAATATATCATCCTGACCTTAAAATAATGTGAAGATATAAAATCCCCAATAAAAATTTATTTCTACCAGTTTTCACACAAAAGCTATTTAAAATAAGACACTTTTCAGAATACTGTCTAATCCACACTTTAAAAATTCTTAATATGAATTACCGTAGTCAAAACAGATTTGTCGTATCAAAAAATAAGCCTAATTCAAAATTCAAATAAGTCGCAAAAATTTATGAGAAGATAGTGACGTACTGAAGTTGATTTGCATTCATAATCAACTTCTTATGAGGGCACTGGGAAGTCAAATGAGAAGTTTTACTGTGTAGGCAATGAAAAGTACATTTAAAGTTCTTTTCTATAGCATATTTCATTTTGGCAACTGTCTTTAAAAAACAATCACATCAAAAATGTACAAAATAGTCCTCCACGGAGGATATTGCTGACAGAACACACAACAAAGAAAATGAATCAGTGCAATAAAAGTCTCATGAAATGATGAAAATGATCTTCATGCATCCTGGATTTCAAATGTCACCACACAACACCATTCACTTCAAATAATGCAAAGTGCACACAACTGTAGCAAATCGCCTGATGATATTCTTGTTTAAACTGTGTTAGAGAAAGGTTGATTAAATTAATGTACAACTTTGTACATTATGATTTAGTACATAATTATGAAAGCTACATTTCATTATAGTTTTATCACAAATTATCATGGATTCAGGTTTGACTCTTTCTTTAAGTCATCTGTAATTCCAGATTTGTCATCCTTCTCCACTTCACCTATAATTAAAAAATAAAACAAATGAACCTACAATAAAAACAGCACTGTCACATACATAAAGCTAGCTGTAGAGGAAGATGCTGCTACAAAGAATATGTAAAAAATTCAGAACACTTTCAGATTATCAGCAAAAGTTAACTAGCTTTCTTTTATAGAATATACTATTGCAGAAGTAACAGAGAGAGAATGTTAAAGTTTGTGTGTAGGTTTTTATGTAGCAAAACAACTTCAAATGCTACAGCTGAATGATGTGTATAGTCATTGTTACTATGATGGCAAAACATGCTATTAGTCTAACTTCTGAATACACCCTCATTATTTGTACATTTATGCAACACCTTAAAAGTATTTTCTTTATGGTACGATTAAAAGTCCATAAACCTGAAAATTTTAGTTTCACGTTCTGGAAGCAGGCTTCTGGCTACTGATGATATGAAGAAAGAAAACTACTGTACACAGGTCCTCTGAGCAGAAGAAACAGATGTGTGAAAAATGCCGAATATCATCATAGTTCAGCTATCTACTTAGTAATTCACCCCCCCCCCCCCCACACGCGCACACACACACACACACACACACACACACACACACACACACACACACACACACACTCACACACACTCACACTCACACACTCAATATCACACTCACTCACTTAGGCTCTTTGCCAATGTTATGTTTGGACTGAGTTGTGGCCTCAGCTCAGATGAGTGGAAAGGATGCAGGAGAGGAAACAAACAGGGGTAGATGGGGAAAGGGATAACTGTACACACCACCACCTTGTACTAGAACAACTAAATCAATATACAAACCACACTTGCCTTCTACTCCTTGCCTTATAGATTATGTGCATGACCTGTCATATTCGGCCCTTCACCATCTATCCTGATCCTGCCACCAGCACCTCACAGGGAGAGCTACTTTCAAAACAGTCATAATCCAACTTTGCTGCAACAACTGCTTGTCCATGAAGGAAATACCCCTGTTGTGGTCTTCAGTCTGAAGACTGGTATGATGCAGCTCCCCATGCTACTCTATCCTGTGCAAGCCTCCTCATCTCCAAGTGACTACTGAAACCTAAATCCTTTTTAATCTGCGTAGTGAATTCACCTCTTGATCTCCCACAACAATTTTTAACACCTACACTTCTCTCCAATACTAAATTGGTGATCCCTTGATGTTTCAGAATTAACTATCAACCGATACCTTCTTTTAGTCATGTTGTGCCATAAATTTCTTTTCTCCCTAATTATATTCAGTGACTCCTCAACTGTTCAGCAACACTATGTATCAAAAGCTTCTTTTCTCTCTTCTCTGAACTGTTTATCATCTATGTTTCACCTCCTTACAAGGCTGCAATCCAAGAAAATAACTTCAGAGAAGACTTTAAATCTACATCTGATGCTAACAAATCTCTCTTCTTCAGATACTTTTTTCCTTCTTATGCCAGTCCTCTCTGCTTCGGCCATCAACTGTTATTTTATTGCCCAAAAAGCAAAATTCATCTACTACTTTTGACATCTTGTTTCCTAATCTAATTTCCTCCAAATCACCTGATTTAAACTGCCTACATTCCATTACCATCTTTTTGCTTACATTCATCTTACATCCCTCTTTCAAGGTATTGTCCATTCCTACCAACTGTTCTTTCAAATTCTTTGTCGTCTCTGATAGAATTACAATGTCATGTCCCTGAATTTTAATTCCATCTCCAAATTTTTATTTGGTTTCCTTTACTGCTTGCTCAATCTGCAGAATGAATAATTTCGGGGAAAGGCTACAATCCTGTCTCACTCCCTTCTCAAACAGTGCTTGCCTCCCTTTCGCACCCCTTGACTTCATAATTACCACCTGTTATCTGTACAGTTGTACATAGCCTTTTATTTCCTGTATTTTACCCCTGCTACCTTCAGAATTTCTAAGACTATATTCCAGTCAATGTGGTCAAAAGCTTTCTCCAAGTCTACAGATCCTTTATATGTAGCTTTGCTTTTCCTTTACCAATCTTCTAAGATAAGTCTTAGGGTCAGTATTGCGTTGTGTGTTCCTACATTTCTCCAGAATCCAAACTGATCTTCAACCAGTTTTTTCCACTCTTCCATAAAGAACTTGTGTTAGTATTTTGCAACCAGAACTTATTAAACTCATTCTTCAGTAAAATTCACATCCATCAGCACCTGCTTTCTTGAAAATTGAATTATTACATTCTTCTTTAAGTGTGAGGGTATTTAATCTGCTTCGCACATCTTGCATGCCAAGTGGAATACTTTTCTGACTGGCTTTCCAAAGGGTATCGGTATTTCTATGGGAATGTTGCTTCCTCCCAGGGCATTTTTTCGATCTGGATCTTTCAGTGGTCTATCAAATTCTTCTCACAGTATCACTTCTCCCATCCCATTTTCATCTAAGACCTCTGCCCTTTTTATAATATTGTCTTGTACAGTCCCTCTATATACTCCTTCCACAATTCAGATTTCCCTTCTTTATTTAGTACTGGTTTTCCCTCTGAGCTCTTGATATTTATACAGCTGTTTCTAACAGGCCTTGTCTTTTTACCTATTTAATCCTCTGCTACCTCCACTATCTCATCTCTCAAAGCTATCCATTCGTCTTCTACTGTATTTCTTTCCCCTTTTTCGGCCAATCATTGCCTAATGCTCCCTCTGACACTCTCAACAACTTCTGGTTCTTTCACCTTATCCCATGTACTTACTTTCCTACCTTTTTGCTATTTCTTCAATTTTACAATTCATAGCCAATAAATTATGGTCAGAGTCCACATCTGCCCCTGGAAATGTCTTAAAGTTTAAAATCTAATTCCGAAACCGTTGTTTAACCTTTATATGATCAATCTGAAGCTTTCTATTGTCTCCAAGTCTCTTCCACATATACAACCTTCTTTCACGATTCTCAATTACGCTCTGTGCAAGGTTGTACCAGGTAGCTTCCTCTTTCTTTCCTTTTCCCTAGCCCTTAGTCTCTTCATCATCACACTTAGTGATTTAGTTTTTGATAGCAAGGAATGTTGTGGCAGCAGAAATTCATTGACAGATAAGTAAGGTGTATGGCCCCAAATCAATACATGACAGAGAATTGCGTAAGTGGGTGAGCGCTTTCAAGGACAGACAGAAAATGTTCAAGATGCATCATGATCAGGCTGACCATCCGCGAATTCAGAACATATGGTCAAAGTCATGGAAGAAAATACTTGTAAAGACTGGCAATTCACAATTTCAACTTTCTCACTGAAATTTTCAAATGTGGATAGAACAACTTTCAACAAACCGTCTCTTAAAAATTGCAATTTCGCAAATTGTATGCACAATGGGTTCCCAGGCTTCTTACTGACAAACACAAAATGGATCTAATGGCCAGCGCTCTTGAGTTTTTGGATTGATAGCATAAGGAAGGTGATCAATTTTTAAAGAACAGTATCACAGGGGATGGGACTTGAGTTTCTCACATGACCCCAGAGTCTAAATGTCAGTAAGTGGAATGGAGTCACACAACATCACCAGCCAAAATTAAGGCAAATAAGACAACCTCAACACACAAGGTTATGGCAACTGTGTGTTGCGATAGACATGGAGTCTAGTTTATGAAGCCAGGGACAACAATAAATGCAGCCACTTACTGCATGTCCTGACTGAACTTCAATGTGCAACACAGAATTAGCGATGTAGTCTTCTGAAGTCAATGCAGACCCCTTCTGCCATGCGCACCCAAAATCTTTTGGATTGGAACAGACTGCCCACCCATTGTACAGCCAAACATGGTGCCAAGTGACTTTCCCTGGAGTTTCTCAGCATCAAGTGCTTTGCAGAAGACAATGAGATGAAAGAAGTAGTCAAAGACAGGTTATCTATACAGGAAGCAGATGTCTATGACTTAGAGAAACAAATGCTTATAGAACTTTATCACAAATGTTTAAACAAATGTGGAAACTATGTAGAAAAATACTGAAACATATAAGGATGTAAATAAAATCAGTTTTTTGAAAAAGTCTGTGATGGTTCATGTTTTACAAGAAATCAGACCTTACTTTGTGAACAATCCCTATATATTACACTGTAGGAAATACTGCAACCACCCACAAGTTTTTTGAAATGATTTTATTGCACCATTACTTGTTTCAGCCCTGAGCCCATTGTCAGATGGTAGCATTGACTTCCTTACAAGTCTTACATTTGTGTCCTAAAATGTAACCAAGTTTTTGTGATTACTTAGTTTTACACTTGTATATGCTCTATACATCGTACTTACTTTATGAAAATCAAACCTCTGTCTTATAACATGCAAAGAATTGCTTTTCATCAAGTAAATACAATGTACACAGCATACGTAAGTGAAAACAATGCAATCACAAAAGCTTTGTTATATTTTAGCACACAAATGGTAAACCTTTTACAAATTATAAATCACAAAACTTTATTGTATTTTAGGATATAAATTTAAAACTTGCAAAGAAATCAACGCTATCATCTGACAATCGACTCAGGCCTGAAACTAGTAATGGTGCAATAAAATCATTTCAAAATAACTTGTGGCTGGCTGCAGTATTTCCTACAGTGTAATTTATGAAAACAGCGCAGGTTTTCTCTAACCAAAATCGATAAAATAACCCTAGTACAATTTTGTTGGATCATATGACTCCTGTGAGGTACTTTCAAATGCAGAGTGCTTTAAGGACTCGTACTTTCAGGGCTCTCTGTTGGGGCTACTGAGCAAGCTCACAATGAACATGAAGCTGTTAAATACAGACCAAAAATAGGTTCAGATTTTACAATTGAAAAAAAAAGAAAATGTTTTATCTGATAATTCTTAAAGCACACTTTCAGTTGTCATTAACATGTTGCCCCAGACTGGAAAAAGACCTAGAAACAGAAAACTCACCACATAAAGGGCATTCAAGGGGGCCGTTCACCAAAGAAATAACATTTATTCTAGTAGCAAGATTAGTCAAATTTATGACAATTTCTGTGACAACACTGTTTACACATTCAGAACAATCTTAACATCAGCTGTGTGCCCGACCGAGACTCGAACTCGGGGCCTTGCCCGCGAAAGGCAAAGGTCCCGAGTTCAAGTCTCAGTCGGGCACACAGTTTTAATCTGCCAGGAAGTTTCATATCAGCGCACACTCCGCTGCAGAGTGAAAATCTCATTCTGGAATCTTAACATCACTCACTCAGTATTCAAATAATACACTTTCTATTCTCCCTGCTCTGCAGACAAATGTCTTGGCTTGGAGGGGAACAGGCAGGGCAGGCCACAAGTGTGGGAGGGGAAGTAGCACATAATAAGCAGTGAATTTTTGCATGCCGCATTGGCCCAATATAAAACTATTTTTATGAAAATAAGGCCAAACTATATCTACTGCACCCCCCCCCCCTTTTTTACAACTTCCGATCACTTAGTATAGGAGCTACGCAAGCAGCAGAAAGTGGACATGCACTGTAGGCTACTGCGCAACTCTCGCACTACACACTCCGCCATTGCTGACCTCAAGGCATCAGTCTGCGTTGGACTACAGCTACGTAAACATGGCTGCTGTCATTGTGGCTCCTGCCAAGTGTGAATTGTGAAGTGTAATTCCATTTCTGCGAGCAGAAGGGAATAGAGCAGCAGAAATTCATCGGACAATGAGCCGAGTGTATGGTGATAACTTCATGACTGATGGTGTTGAACATGAATGGTGCCAAAAGTTTAAAGATGGGTGAAATGATGTGCATGACGAAGGGGGCCAAGGACGCAAGTCTGTTGTTACAGCCGAACTTGTTGAACGAGTTGACAGAGTGGTTAGAAAAAATTGTAGGTACATAACTGCTTTGTCTATGGAAATTCCAGAAGTTTCAAGATGTGTCGTACACTCTATCATAACCAAACATTTAGGCCACAAATACATTTGAGCTTGTCGGGCTCCAAAAACGTTGACGGACGCCCACAAGTCACTGAATGACGCCAGCTCTGAATTTCCTTGACCATTATCTTGATGAAGGAGAGAACTTTTTGAAATCAATTGTTACTGGAGATGAAACTTGGATCCAATACGACACACTGGGAACAAAACGACAATCACAACAAAGGCTGCATCCAAATTCACCAAACAAACCAAAAAAATTCAAAAAAACATTCAACAACAGAAAGGTTATGGCTACCATGTTTAGGACCAAAAAGGTTTGTTGCTTGTAGAGTTTATGCAGCCCAGAGCCACTATCAATACCGTTGCTTATTGTGAAACTTTACGACATTTGCGGAGAGCCATTCAAAACCTGAAGAGGAATGCTGACTCCAGGAACTGTGTTGATCCATGACAACGCTCGTCCACATACTGCTGGCACAACCCAATGGCTCCTTGAACAATTTCAATGGGACATTTTCGATCATCCACTGTACAGTCCGGACCTGGCACCCAGCAACTTTCACCTTTTCCCTGAACTGAAGGTGTGGCTAGGAGGGCAGCACTTTCAAACCAACGAAGATCTTCAAAACAACGTCAATGCTCATTTGACATCATTGGCGCCAACATTTTTTGAAGAGGGTACTGCAAAGCTTGTTCACAGGTGCGATAAATGTCTCAATCTTTTCAGTTATTATACTGAAAAGTAACCATAGTGAACAAAACTTCTGGTAATAAAATAATAGTTTTCTATGAACTTGTCTTTTATTTATTGCCTACCGGAGGTTTAAAAAATGGCTCTCGTATCATATCACTAACTTGCCACTTGCCGTTAGGGATCATAGTTATTATGATGTTTTGAAATTAAGAAACCTACAGCACTTAATCCAGAGAACTCTGAGTAAAAAGTGTGGTTACTTAATGGTTTATGTTCTGGACTACAGTTCATGTGTTGCTGTACACAAAATGCAGTCATAATACCGAAATTGCTTTTCAACACTAAGTACCGGATCTGAATAAAGCTCCTCTGGCAGCCATGCTATGGGTGATCCATGATTGACAAGTGTCGCTGTAGTTTCTGCAGGTTTCTCACTGTGCTAACAGTGTGCCGTCCAATGAATATTTCAAAGTTTTTGACCAGTAATGAAGTCAAGAAGCTACTGAATGATCTACTTGAAGACTCTGTTTATGAAGGGGACTTTTTGAAAAGAAACACAGTGATTTTGCTTCTGAATCAGAATCAGTTATGAAAACAATATTATTTCATAATCACCATTCCATTGTTGTACAGAATTTTGCTTGAGAAATCTACTACATTAACTACATTTCCGTTGTGTTTTCTGGTGAAATTCCACCTCTAACAGCGAATAATACACTGACACAAAAAAAAATTAATGTAGAGTAATGAAATTTCAGGAATACATCTGTCCAGGTAAAATATTTAAGTGATTACCACATTGCACGATCACAGGTTAGTGTAAGCACAACATAAGCCATTGCAAATGTGAAATGCTAGTACATAAACAACTGGTGTAACATGCGTTCACTGTGTTGCACAGTTGCCAGATATCAGTTTGTGGGATTGAGTTCCATGCACTTGGTCGGTCAATACAGGGATGGTTAATACTGTTTGTGGATGACGCTGAGGTTGTCCAATGACGTCCCGTATATGCTTGTTTGGAGGCAGCTCTGGTGATCAAGCAGGCCAAGGCAACATGTCGACACTCTTCAAGGCTTGTTGGGTTACACCATCAGTATGTGTATGAGCATTATCCTGTTGGAAAACACTCCCTGTAATGCTGTTCATGAATGACAGCACAACAGGTCAAATCACCAGACTGACATACAAATTTTCAGTTATGGTGCATCGAATAATCACAGAAGCGTTCCTGCCATCATACGAAATCATACCCCACACCTTAACTCAAGGTGTATGTTCAGTGTACCTAGCATGCAGACAGATTGGCTGCAGGCTCTCAACTGGCCTCCTAACCAACACATGGCCATCACTGGCACCAAGGTAGAACCACCTTTCATCAGAGAACACAACAGATCTCCACCCTGCCAATGAGCAGTGGTTTGGGGTCAGTGTAATGCATGGTAAAGGGCACCTGATTCAGAGCTGTCCTTGATGTAACCAGTTTGTAACAGTTCTTTGAATCACTGCACTGTCAATTCCAGCTCAAATTGCCGCTGCACATGCAGTACGACGTGCCAGAGCCATATGTTGAACATTATGGTGTTTCCCTCCCAGTAGTGTCTTGTGACCATCAGGAGCCAAGTCTTCTTGCAACTACATAGTCTCATGATCACTGCTGCTAGCAATCATGTTAAGAGTGGTTACATTCCTGCTAAGTCTTTCTCTAATATCACAGGAGGAACATCCAGCAAGTGACAATGAATATAGTCCTCAGGTTTTAGGAAATGGATTGAAATAGCTTCTCTCAACAGGGTGGAAGATGTATCTATCTCTCACACTGAGTAATAAACAGTAATCATACTTTTCTTAGAATTCCCTGCCAGGTGTCACAACGTCTTGTAATGTGTCTTACTACAACCAGCTCCAAATATACGTTAATTACTAATGAGAGTATTAAAATTTCCATTATTTTGCATATCAATGACTTTATGTCTCCCACTTCTCGATGGGATTATAGTGGAAACTTCCCATATACAACTGTAATATACAACTGTAAATTTGCTGATTTTATTCATTAAGTACAGCAACTCTTGCCACAATATTTTCTAGTCTTCTTAAATAATATGAAAGGTTCGCCTTCAAAATCAAAAAAGATATAGGAAATGTTGGAAATATGAGGAACAATAACTGTGTACAGACACATTTACCTGTTATGGAAATGTAATTCTGCTAGCAGAATTTACAATTTATATACAGTTTATACACAAGTCACGATCTGGTACCATTAGCCACAATGCACTAATTCAATTGAAGGAGGCTGTGAGAAGGAACAGATTATGGCCTTGAAGATGGAACCATTCAATCATGTACTATAAGTGGGTTATGGAAAACACTGAAAATCTAAATCTAAATGACAAACTAAGGAAAAATATATCTAAAAACAAAGATGATGTAACTTACCAAACGAAAGTGTTGTCCCTTTTTCCCCCTAAGGTAAGTATTTCCGCTCCCGGGATTGGAATGACTCCTTACCCTCTCCCTTAAAACCCACATCCTTTCATCTTTCCTTCTCCTTCCCTCTTTCCTGATGAAGTAACCGTGGGTTGCGAAAGCTTGAATTTTGTGTGTGTGTTTGTGTTTGTTAGTGTGTCTATCAACATACCAACACTTTTGTTTGGTAAGTTACATCATCTTTGTTTTTAGATATATTTTTCCCAAGTGGAATGTTTCCCTCTATTATATTCATATGACTAACTCTCCCATCACTGATCACTGACAAGATAAGCATAGTGTCTTACCAATGTACTTGGTACAATCTATAATACGGACAACATTGACAGGAACTTTCTGGATAGAATAAAAGTTCATCAATCAAATAATACATACATAAAGAAAACAATGTTACAAGTTAAAGAAAGAAGACAGATCAAATCTACAGGAATTTTGCAAATTATGTCTTTAGCGTCAATTGGGGTGAACCCAGATAACTGACAGTAAAGTATAGTAAGTACAATGAACAACAGTAACTATAATCAGACAGTGAATATGGTGATAAACAACTGTGGTTAAAGAAACAAGGCACTGCCTATAGCGATTATTATAAATCCACAACAAATTTTACATTGACTGTAGTTAATCGCCATTTGTATCTTCATACTGTTGTAGGCCTATTGCGATTCTAAAGCATTAGACAAGTTATCTCTGGCACTTTCAAAAATTATGATAATCAACATTGTAGTGGACTGCATGCATACTGAAATCCACATTACTGGGTACTATCTCAATGTTAAAGCAGACGGAGGTATACCATCCAGTTTGGTGCAAAGAGCATCCACTATGGGTGCTCTCCTCCAATCATGGTCCCACGTCAAAAGATGAATACAAATTGTTTGATGACCAACGGTGTCAGCAAACTCAAGAGACAACAAAGGCAATGGACTACACCACATGGCACAAAGGAAGTGATTATCTGACCATGTGATATCTTCAGTTTGTGCCTATCTGCAACTCGGCATCTGCGCTATATGGTGAGTAGCAACTATCCTTTTCATAATACTGTCACTATTCAATCATGGATTTTCCACTGTTTGTTATATGGGGAAGTTGTGTGATTAGAGTAGTGAGAGTCTCTGTGGAGGGTTTAATGAGGCAGCAGGGACCACAAACTCCAACAAGCACACTATAGTACTCCTCTCTACACATATCGTACACTGACAGACTGCCATTACTCTTGAAATATGTATGTTGTAAATAGAAACACAAGGTTCACTTTTACACCATTAGTTCAAATTCCACCAGAAGCTTCTTAAATTCATTTAGGCTGCATGGCAGTATAGCTACTATGTGAATAGTTGATGAAAAGCTCTTGGGTTTCAAGCTGGGTGGCTATGTTAAAATAATGCAATATTTTGATGACTGTCACACTCATGATCTTCTGGTGAAGAGTAATGATATTGCGGATATTGTAATAGTTATACCAGCAGTGCACCCCCGCCACCTAGCTGCAGGCAACCGGGTACTCTCTGGCCCATGAGCAGGGAGGTGGACTAATTGCAGTGTGGGGATAGTAGATGCACCAGAGGCTGTGATCGAATTTCAATTTGGAAATTCTGGAAGTATCTCACGTGTCCAATGGTTCTGGGCATGCTCTCATCATATCACCGCTAGTGCAGGATTACATGCTGCTGATTTAAATTGCTAAACTTCATCCCCACTGACCAGGTTTTCATGCCTCCTTGTTTCTATTGATTCCTTTATAATGTTGCCCAGTAGCTGGTGGCTTGGCATAGAACCTAAAAGTCAAATGTCTTGCCTTTTTTTTTATGGTAAGCCCTGCCATCACCAATTTCTCTACGATTCGCTGCAGTACATGCCTCACATACCCTCACAGCACTTCGAGATACAGCACTGTGTTTGCCCGATGTATTGGAGCCACATTCACAAGAGAGGCTGTATACCCAAGGTACATTTAGTCTTAGTGGGTCTTTTGCAGAGCCAAGGCACTCTTTCAACTTAAGAAGTTGTCATAAGACTGTTTTTTTATGCTGTATTTCTCAAGCAACCTCACAATTTTGTCCAAGAGTGGCCCCAAGTAGAGAAAGAAAGTTAGTCCCTTGTCTTCTTCCTCTTCTTCCCAGTTTGTTGCATCTTTCTTCTTGAATGCATTATTAATCTGTGCTTCACTGTACCCATTTTAATGACCACTTCCTTTGGGTGTTTTAGTTCAGGTATGAGGCTTTCCTAGTTGCAGATGAGGTGTGTCCTATGTACCAGAGTGGCTACCACTGTCTGCCATAGCACTGGACAGTGGCAGCTCATTGCACAGAAGTACAGTTCTGTGCGGTTCGTATTCCTATACACTGCAGGACCCACCATACCACATGCCTTCTTTTTCAGGCCCAACAAAGGGAGACAACAATTTTCCTTTATTTACAAACAGAATGCATTGTTCTGATGGCTACTGTTATGGTAGTCCAGAAATTAATCCTACACCTGTCTGCCATGCTCTCACACCACGATAGTATCGTCGACATAGTGGAAGTAGTGCTTGGGTTTTTGGCGAGCAGTTTGAAAGGCCATCTCCTCGAAGTGTTCCATGTAGATTTACAATCTCAAGAACCTGTGGGCATGTAGATTTACAATCTCAAGAACCTGTGGGAAGTCTACAGCCACTCCATCCTTCTCTTCATAAAAACTTCCATCGTATCTTAAGCAGGAAGTCAGTACATGTTCAAAAAGTTTATCTGTGGCTCAAAATGTTGAGTAAGGATCACCAAGGACGTTTGAAGAGGTCCTTTTGTGAATAGTGACATAATGTCTAAGCTCATGAGCAGATCATCTCTTTGTAGTTACATGTCTTCAAATACTTTCATGGAATCTGCAGAGTTCTTCTGGTGGTGACTCGTGTGTCCCACAAGGGGTTTAGTAGCATCGCCATATATTTGACCAGTCCATAATCATGCAAGTTGATGGTGTTGAGTATTGACTGCAAAGGAAACCTCTCCTTGTAAATTCTGGGAAGTTCACAAAGGCACCGTGGTGTCACTAGTGCCCTGGAATACAGCCACTTGCTCACTTTCTCTGGCAGATCTGAGCTCTTAAATAGAACCACAGTTTATCCGGTCATTGTCAAGGTTAAATCCTTCTGGAGTTTTTTGTGGGCCAGGTCCTTAATTACCATCTGAATGGTAATACTTTCATCTCTGTCAAGTTAGGGGACTTGTGTGAGTATTCCCTGAAGAAAGTCCCTAACATTAGTTTCCATTACATCAAATTTACTTTTACACTCCAACTTCATTGTACACATATTCATTTCTGTGAAAATAGTGGTGTCTTAAAATTTGGAAACAGTCAGGTTCGATTCACATTATCAGACTGTTACAGCTGTACTTTGTACTCAATAACTTCTGCTGTTCTCTGGTAGTCTGGAGGTGACAATAAGCTCTACTGTAGTTGCACTTGCAAGCAACGGTGCTCATACCAAATCCAAATCACAGGCTTTTGGGTGGAGAATCTTTCTTGCATATCACTTACCCACTCATAGGTACATTTCATCTAGTTTGTGTATGTAACTGCAACATTCTGCACGTGGATCTACAGCTTTTTGACAGTAACAGCTTTCATTCACAGCTGTACAACTGCCATTTAAATATGTAAGTTTATCTCTGTTTTTTAAAGAAACAGTGGCATGATGTAAAAACTTACTGGAGCCTATTTTTAGGACCATAACTTCACTGCACTAATAATAGTGCACCCTTTGACATTACACGAAAGACAATGCAATCTTCTATTGCCACCTTCCACTTGTCAATAAAAGAAAGTCTGAAATCATCCAACATAATCCAGATATTTATTTTTCATGGAGCTCGTGGGGAAGTTACAGCAAGGATCTCTCTTGTCCTTTGAGTCAAGTACATCGTCTGTCCACTTCCGTCTTTCAGACTGTGCGTACAGTACTTATCCCCATATCCCACATTGTTGCCAATTTTGTCATTAACTGCCAGTAAGTTAAGCTCCTAGACTACTTCAGCACCTTCACAATAGCAAACTAAAGCAACTCATCACATCATCTTAATTGCTTGGTAAATTTGAAACCATGCCCATCTAGTATAACACTTCACAGCTTACAAGTTATCATTAACATGGCACATTACTAGAAATGCATATTCAAAAATGATTCTCCTGTTCCACATATGTTAATGCGCAACGAAAGGTCAAGTCCCTATGTACACTATCTGGTAACAATCATTAGTGTCTTAGGACCCATCATCATCGGTGCCAAATTGTCCACACTAAATATCACACACAGCAGAACAGTTTCAATCACTCTATCCAGTGACAAAAGAGATGGAACTAAGCAACTCTCTATTCAACTGATTAAACAAAAAATTAAATTTACAGAAGAACATTACACACTGCAATAAGGTTTTCAAGATCTTACTTCAAATAATTATTATAATTTTGAAATCTCTCCAAAACCAACAGCTTGAGACCAACACCACAGTTCACGACTTTTCAAGTACTCTCACTGCATGCAAAATGTTGTCAGCTGCCAGTATGAGCACAAACTTTCCAGCTGGCATTAAAAATAATTAAATGAAAGAATCTGCAAATGAATCACTCCCAACCACAATGTAATTACGGAAGTCCATAAACAATAATCAGACAAAAAATTTGAACTGAATGAAAACATTTGAAAACATTTGTTAACGCAACAGGAGCATCTACTTACCAGCATAAAACAGTAACAACTAGAGCTAGTCAATTAACATCCAAATTTAAGAAGAAAGTATAATCTTTTTTCACTTTTTAATATATATTTTATCTTCAGAAGAGATGAACAGGTAAATAAAGGTGCTAAAAGGAAAGAAAAGTCATTCCTCTTTTGGCAGTAGATAGGTAAGCAATATTTCTTAGGATTCAATTTTATTTCTGCTTTAGCCAATTCAATGAAAAAATGACTACTGCACTGACAGGCTATAATTAACTCCAAACTATTCATCTCCCAGCAAGTTGATACACCTAACTTTTACACACACTATAACAATCAGGAGTACACAAGAGAATCTGCAAAATGGTTAAGGAAGAAATCCAAAGCAACACTCACTCACAAAGTACTTCTTACGATGAAGAATTCCACATGCCAGTTGTCCACATGCTACCCTTACACACCACCAACTTGACATCACAGGTAACCTTGATAAAACTGTACACTCATGCATAATGCACAGGGATGGAAATCAAGATCCAGAATGGAAGAGACTGTAGCAGACTTTTAAGTCTTTAAGGTATACGCAGATGATTCATCTGAAAAGAACTGTTCAAGAACCTATATTGATGTTCTTGCCCATTAAGCTATTTTTACTTGTCATAAACATTTGACTCAGCTACATATATTTTCAGTGGTGACTGATCCAGTCATCACATTCTTTCTTCCATGTTTGTTAGTTCTGTAGGACAAGTGGAAGAGTATTTGCTGAGTTGGGAATGAAAGGAACAGACAAACTTTCTGTGACAACTGCTCAGATGGCTCAATTGGAAAAGCGGAGCATTCTGTTGCGAGTCTCACATTAAGATTTAACCAATGGGAAATACAGAAAATATAACGTACACTTAGTTTCAAATTTGAAATTAAAGTCAAATCTGAAAGAGTTAAGTGTTCTTGAAATGAAAAATTAGTGCAGCTTTGCTGTCAGAAATTTAAGAACAATTCCAGTTTCCCCAGTTTAATGAATTTTTCCACTGGTTCATTACCGGTTTCATACTCGTATAATAAAAGTGTAAACAAAGCAAATTTTACAGAAATTTGCTAATGAGGCAGCAAGATGCAAACATACTATAAATTTGCATTCAATAATATATTACATCACATAATTTCTTGCAACGCATTTAAAATTACCTTTTGTCTCCATTTTTGTGATATCATCTGGTTTCGTCTTTTCATCTGGGTCAGGCTTTTCTGTTTTGGGCTCCAGTTTGTCAAGCCTAGGTCGTTTCCTCCCTTTGAAGGATCTGAACAAATAAAATAACTATGTTACACAGATCACTATGTTGCAACTTTTTTATAATGTGACAACATGAAAATATAATACGGAAATTCTTAAAACTGCAATGTGCATAATGTTTGGTTTTTCAACTGTTTATCTGATTCTTGGCTTTTTCAAAGTGTCAGAACACAATGACTTACAATGCACTCAGTGCTGTTCTCAAAAGGAACAAAAATCTGCACTATTCTACAGGTATCATGACAGCTTCACTTATTACTCAATACAGAACAAATGACCAACATAACACACTTTTAGCACTGTAGAAGCAGTCTGTTAGGACAAGAACAGTATTTTGATTGCTGACGTTTGCCTTTGGGGACAACAACCAATGAGCCTGCAAACTGTAAATGACTGGGAAAACTTTTCAGATCCAACAGAAACAAACAAAGAAGCATGGTTGACAAGTTTTCAGCTGAATAGCAAAACCTAAACACACTAGGATCCTAATTCAAAAACTTCTTCAGCAATTGAAACGGGTGACGGTTCACTCTCTCTATTGTCCACATTCGACATCAAGTGACTTCCACATTTTTCCTGAGATGAAGTTACTGTATGAACAGTGTTTCACCACAAATAAGGAACTGTAAGGCTGCGAGATACGAGAGCTTGGCAGAAAGATAACAAGAATTTTTTTACAGAGGGCATAGGAAGATTGTTATACACTTATCACCAATGTTGATATTCAAACTTGTTTTAATTCCCAGTCCTATACAAGACTGAAAATAGAAATGGCTCCGAATATATCTTGCATCTTGCAGTAGAAATTTCATTGTTATAAATTTAAGGACAGATTACCAGGATTCCATTGTGAACCTTTACCCTCCCAGTCAATCTCTTACCTACTAAACTATAACCTGACTCAAGGCTTCAAAGTGTCAATCTCTCTCTCAATTTCCAACCTCTGGCACACTAGCCCAGCAAAGTATGCGAGAGTTTTTATGGAAATTGGAACTTAGGGAAAGAAGAGATACTGGCACATTCAATACATGCCTGTACAGTTTATAGCAAGAGAAAAGGGTTTTGAGCTAGTGTACCCATTCAGTACACACTACTGATCTGTCTAGTGAGTTAATAAGGCAACTGTGTTACATATTCAGCAAAAGCCATACAAACACACATGGGATGGAGAAGGTTGAGGCTTACCATTCAGAAAGAAAACTTTGTTGAGTGTGTGAGTGAAAAACTTGGAAAATGGTAGATCCACAATCTTCAAATTGGGATGAAAGATTTTCATGTGCCACATACAACATTGTTCCAAACTGTTACCGACATACTAGATGATGGGAAACTGTCTTCAAATTGAGTTCTAAAACCCTGGATTGTATCTGAATTAATATCAGAGGCGCACTGAGGAAACCATCTGAAGAGACACTGGTTTAATCTAGCACTGTCCATGTGGACAAGAGGGTGTGTGTGTGTGTGTGTGTGTGTGTGTGTGTGTGTGTGTGTGTGTGTGTGTGTGTGTGTTCCCATGATGTGGAGGGTCAAGACAGCAGCAGACGAAGTTTGTCACACAATTCCCTTTCTTCCTTTATCCTATACTGACTCTGCCCTTTGTTTCAGAGATATGGACTTTTTAGTACTGGTATACAATCAGCACAGGGGAAGAATATCTTCGAACCAAATCTTGGAATTGGCATGTCTGTTGAGACACAAACACAATGCAATTGGAAATGAGTGGCATGTGCCTACAGCTGACCTGACTCCATACACCTTGTGTTGATGCACCTGGGGAGGCAGGCAGCAAGGCTGAGAGGGTAGCATGAATAGTGGGCAAGTTTGTTGGTACCTAAATGGCATCCCAACTGTAGTAGCATCAAAAGAGGCCAACACTGATCCATGTGCAACCACATGGAATTAACATGGGTAGCAACAGTTTACCAGTTGTAAATCTGCACAAATGTACATATGTGCGTGCATCGAAGATTGCTACTGACAGTGGGAGGGCCTAGCATTGGTCCACTGGTAAATCACTGCCTACTTCACGCTAGGCAGTCCCCAGACAATAAGGTGCTTGCCTGTCCCGGCACTGATTATTCCGTTTGGATGTATGCAACACTAGCATTGATAGCAACATATAACATCCACACTACAGTGTAAGGCTTCCTGGACACCTGTGGAAGCTCTCAAGATCCATGCAAAACAGCCATCAGCAACCTTGAACTAATCAGGCTTAATATTGCTATACCAACCTTGAAAGAAACCAGGCTACCAAATGATGGTTCAGTACAGGAGGAAAATTAAATTTTTTTTTCTGGAAGACAAAGGACACTGCGAGTCTCAGACAACAGTGTCCGATTAGCTGCTTGCATGATCCATTGAGCACCTTTAAAAGCCTAACTGGGATCTCAGAATGCATTATGACTTTGCATTTGTCAACTAGCAGCAGAGCAATAACACTGAGAGCGGTATACACACCAGTGCTGACCTCTACTGCAGACATAAAATGACCAGTTTTTTTAACATCTCAGTGAAATGGTGCAGGGTCTGCACCCTGTGGACCGACTGTGCATTCTTGGTGACTTCAATGCCCATACTGTATGTGATTCTGCTGCTTGGCCTGCTGCTTGGCCAGACTGCATAGCTATACATGGGGTGAGGAAGATGAATGAGAATGGTTTACTGCTGCTTGAATTTTGTGCCAAATACCATTTGTGTGCCACTAACACATACTTTAAATACAAGGCGAGTCACAAGGTTTCTTGGCTGCACCCTTGCTCCAAACATTAGTATCACCTACATCTGATTTTAACTAAGAGACAAGTGCTCTGGCATTTTCTTCACACATGCTCCTTCCATAACACTGACTGATACTGATTATACAGCAATAGTGACAAAAGTGCACTTTGTGCTTAACACTTTCAACACTGTCCTCTTTACACCGGGCACTTGGCTGTGAACTGGCATATTTAATGGATGTTTGAAATTAGATTGCAAACAACAGAAAAATGAGAGGAATATGGTTTTTGCATGATTTAAAAGGAAAAAGTAAGAGCTTTACATGAATGTGAGTATTTTAGAATATAAAATACAAATGTGTGTTATAATTAATAAAAGAAAACACAAAAATGTCGTGGATAAAAAAGTTTTACGTGGTCTCTCTCTTGAGTAATGCCATTATTACTGTATCTAAATTTAAAACAAAATATCACTGAACTGTATAACAGCAGGTACCTATCTTTTGTTTTTTAGTTTTAGTGTTTTGAATATTCGTCGCAAACCTTTCCTGTTTTTTATTACAGTTACCACTCCACGAGCTTTATTTTCCCACAACATGTCCAAAAGAGATGGACTGGTGTAGTACCTATCCATATAAATGCAATATCGTTTGCCAAAGTACTGTGAACACAACCTTTTTACAAGGCCCTGGATACTATTGCCAACACTGCCTGCAGAACCTGTGTATAAATCACAGTTTAGCATATAACCAGTTGATGAATCGCAGAGAGCATACAATTTTATTCCATATTTATTGGGTTTGTTTTTCATGTATACTCTGAAGCTTGTTCTACCACGAAAGGGACACATTGCCTCATCTATTGTCAGATTCATGCCTGGACGAAAACTGATTTTGCTTTTATTCACAAAGAAATCAAACAAAGGCCTCACTTTGTGAAGTGGGTCGTGCTTTTCTTCATCTCTGCTAATGAATGTAGCATTGTCATTCAAGTGTAACATCGACAATGTAGCGCAAAATCAATCACGTCTCAACAATTTACTCGCAAATCCTGTCTGCGAAAATGGGTCTGTTGACCAATAATCACTGATTTTTTGGCAATTTGACGACCCACGTATGCAAAATAATACTGCGAAACCAGTAAATCTCTTGCAATTTTACTGCAGACCACTTATGCCAAACAGAGTTTATTTTCAGGCTACCTTTGCGTTTCACTACCGTAATAACGTTACCAGCGTACCGAATCGTTTCACTTTTGATGAGCCGAATAAGGTCATCAAAGAAATAACTAAAATATTGAAGCTCCTCAGTGGCATCTGAAAAATGTGATGCTACACTGACTACTTCCTGGAAATCTGGTAGTACTGGCCGATCATCTAGTTCCGACCAGTGATCAATGATCAGTGAGCCACACACGACCAGGTACCACAGATGGTGACTGACGGTCTGTACCATTGTCTACATAGAAAAAAAATAATGCTGAGATTGGTATTAAAAGGTACTAAATGCAAGTGAAGTAATGAACACTACTCACAATACAAAATGCGCTAATGAACTCTTCACTTTATAAACAATCGAGACATATACATACCCGAATCATCACTTGTACTTTCGTCTGGAGAGTACAAATCTTCTTTGTCAGAATTGTCAATTTCAGATCCTGCATCTCCATAAAGAATATCTAAGATCTCTACCTCCGTCAACTCGCTGCGCGATATTTTCACGGTCGTAAACATCTGTGAATGAACTGCAGGTAACTTCGTCTTTGCAGTGCTCACAACCGCTACCAGGATGAGAGAGCCGATAAGTGCTTGCCTCTTGCGGAAGAAGAATGAAATACATCCACATTAGTTGACGAACTGCTTTGGAGACCAGCTAAACGCACCTTATGGAGCCAAATAAAGGCTCGCCCGTACGGTATACGGGCGCCGTCGCCAACGTCAGGGCGGCCACGCCCGTATGGCGTACAGGCACCGTGCTCTAAGTGTTAAAGGGATTCACTCTGCTAAAACACTTTGTAGAATCAAAATTAACCTTTGCAAAACTAAGGACCCTACAACAGTAGAAATATTTGCTGATGAAGTTCACAAAAAAGTTAATACCTGGAATGTAAACACACCCATTGCCAAAGATTGGCAAAAGATCAAGTCACTTCTTACCATTACAGCTGAAACTACTTTTGGAAATTTGAAAGTGAAATGCCTGGATGAGTTCTTCAAGCAAGGTGATATCCTGAAACAATTCCTCGATTCTAAATTTCTGCCAAGTTTTAATTGGCACTCAAACCCTTGCAACAATACCTGCAGTAATCTAAACAAAGCAAAAGCAATCATTCAGCACACCATCTGCAACTGAAGAGGGTTACTGGCAATCATTCTTCCCGCAAACTATTCACGATGAATAGAAAGGGGGGGGGAAGTGACAATGGAAGATAAAGTACCCTCTGTTACACACTGCAAGGTGGCTTACAAGGTATAGATTTAGATGTAGGAGACATATTAAAAAAGTGTAAGAGTACAGGTGTGTTTCTATGCTGGAAACCTTGGTCGAGTATACTCAGGTATCAAAAGGGAACTGGACCTGCCTCTAAGAAGACTGCTATGCTTACAGAACAGTCATCATGAATTGTTATCAACTGTGCAGCCTATAATCACATTTGGCCAACATAATCTTAAAAGCAATAGGTGAAATTTCTCAAATGTCAACTTGCCACCAGCTGGACAGCATGCCTCCTAAGGAGCAGCTTCAATGAGCTGTTGTGCTGCTTAAATGTGGGAAATGTCCTCGCAAAGTGGCCATCCGCACAGAACTTGTCAAAATGCTCTGCAACCTTATACTGAAATGTCCGGCTGAGAGTACTGTACCACAAAACAGTCCTTGTGGTGCTGTGAGAGTGTGTACCCCGATCTCAACCTGGGTTTCGAGCTCAGCAAATTACTACTGATATGACCTTCACACTCCATCAAATTTAAGGAAAGTTGTGCAAGCAGAAGATTCAATTGTTCATTGCTTTTATCAACCTACATAAGACAGGACAGGGAGATACCACTGTATACTTCACTAATGAAGGTAGGGTCTCCTCTAAATCTCCTCAAGATGATCATGGCTTTTCACAATGATATAAAGGGTGCTGTGGTATCTGCCAGAAGCACATCTGACGTGTATGTTGTGCAAAGATAAATTTATCAAGGCTGTGTACAAGCCCCTACCTTGTTTGGTATATTCTTCTTGCTACTTCTCAAAGTTGCTTTTGGCAAACCATACCTGGGTATCCACTTACATACCAGGACTAACAGGAAACATTATAACTTCCCACTACTATGATCCAAGTGCTGTTGTGAGAACTTTCTTGTAAGTAGACTTTTACACACCAAGAGTGCAGCATTCGTAACACATACTCAGAATGACCACCAAAGGCTCACGGACAAATCTGCTACTGTGTGAAAGCTGTTCTCTACATCTGTGAATGTGAAGAAGATTGATTATGGCATGAGTACACACGGATATGCCTGCCGTAAATTGGATAGCTCTTTGTTGAACATAGCCTACAAATTCTGCCACCTTGGCTCAGAAGTGTCAGAGAATCTCTCTCTGGACAATGAAATATTTGTGAGAATTGGCAAAGTGGCAAATACTTTGAGAATCAGCTCTGCACAAGAGTATAACACAACAAAAATATTCATTTATTGAGCATGTACGCTAAGCATCCTCTTGTACGTGCCAAGAGTTAGACATCATACACTAAACAAGAACGTCAGCTTGACAGCTTTCATCTGCAGTGCTTAAAAAATATTCTAGGTAGTACATGGAGGCACCATGTGACAAATGAGACAGTTACAAACACTGCAAAGTTACTAATGTCACTGTAACTCTCACAGAATGTCTGCTTTGGTGGCTTGGAAACTTACACAGTATGGACCACTCCCTTCTTCGCCAATACATACTAAACTCCTGTCTTCACCACCACATACTAATTGATTAGATAGCAGCACGTGCCAAAGGACCACCAGGAAGACCTGCATTGTGCTTCCAAGATTGCACTCAGATTCACATGACCACTTTTAATACCAACTGCAATAAATGGGAAGGGGAGGTGCTCACCAAAGACCACAGCAGATCAAGGAAACTTGTCAAGGATGGCAGCAAGTGTCATGATGGCACCTGGCTATCCGGTTATCTGTGACGTGAGCGAGCAGACAAGTGCTTACAAAAAACCTCATTTCGGGTTGATATACACTTTCTCAACATATGGGCACCAAGGTCGGCCCTCACATTGCACTTCAGAGACATCAACAAAAGTGCCTGTAGGATGCTACTTGAATTTTCTGTTAGGAAGTCTTGGACGATTATGATGATGGTGGTGGTGTTATCTGTATAGAGTCCAAAGAGCAATCCATACAATGGCATCATTCGAAAGTTCCGAACTCAAAAAAGGAAAATATAATCTTCACAGAAAGTGGTAGTATTTTGTGTCCAATAATGTATACTCTTTGTACATTTTGTAGGACTGAAAATATCAGTGAGGCCCAAAGTGTTCTGCCAAACACTACAAGAACTTAGAAATCATTCAAAATCATCAGCACAAAAAGTTGATCCAGAATTTTCTTGATTAATGTTAATGCATAACCACAAACAGATGCTATGTTCAGAAGATTGGAAACTTTTGGGGGAATCTTTTTGAATACCCCTCCCTTACATTCCAGCAACTGCCACAGCCATCTAAATCTCATGAAACCGATCGATTCATAATCAAACACTTAAACCTTCAGTTATGAACTGGCTGAAATCAGAGGAATGAGAAGTCTTCACAGATAGCTTCTGGAATGCATGCAACAAAGTTCCTGAGCTCATATCTGTCCCAGAAAGTGGCAGCCCCATGTTTCTAATGACCCCATATTCATACAAATTAGTCACAGAGTTATTCAAAGACAGCATTAACTCAATAGCATGCAAATACCTCAAGCATAGGTTAGAAGTACAGGATGTCTCAAACAGGACTGAACAGATTTGAAAATTCATACAAATTAATTCATAGTACATACAGATGTGATTTTAGTGTCAATTTGAAGGGAAATACATCAAGATTTGTGTCGCGTAGTTCACTAGCACCGAATCGGACCGTAAGGACCGCTAGTGGCAGTTGCATTAAAGATGTCTGCCTTCACTGGACCCGAGTGTGCTAGCTGTGTGTTTTGGTTTGAAAAATCGAAGTCAGTGACAACAGTTCAGCATAATTTCCATACCCAGTACGCTAAAGATCTTTCTAGGAGGCCTACAATTTATGAGTGGCATAAATGGTTTGTAGAAACAGGGTTCTATGAGAGAACCATCAACGGAATAGTGTACCTGGATATGTTATAACTATTTTTGATATCACAGATCAATTGATGAGGATCACCAAGAATGAAATGTTTACTTCGTGCAAGACCGTGCACCACCCCACTATCTGGCTGAGATCCGGAATTTTCTCAGTGACCGCTTTCCAGGTCAATGGACTGGCTGTGATGTGCCATTTGCATGGCCCCCATGTTCCCCAGACCTGATACCACTCATTTTTTTCTTTTTTCTTTTTTATGGGGATCCAACGTGGATAGTGTGTTTGTACCTCCTTGCTGGCTTCTCTACCTGAACTTAGAGCAAGAATGTATACCACCACAGAGCAAATTACACTTGCATTACTACATTGAGTTTGGGAAGAAATTGACTTCCAATGGGATGTGTGCAGGATAACCAATGAAAGCCACAAACAACATCTTTAGTTTAACATAAAAAAACTTTGTTTCCCTACAAAATAACACTAAACCTAGCTCTATATCTTCTCTCAATAAATTTATATGGATTTTTAAAACTGGAAAGTCTTTTTTTGAAACATCCTGGAAGTGCTGACAATCTGACCAGTACTGACTTGGGAAACAATGCATATGTTATCAGTGGTCTTGTGAAACAATGCAGAATATGATGCCAGACATCAGTTCGTACATGAAAAAAATGTTCCTGACCACCTTGCTGCAGAAGGACCTGATTCTTTTCCCAAGTGTGTCACTAAAGAGACACAAATTAGTGACTATGATGCTTTAACACGAGTAATGTTTACTAAAGGCAAAATTTCACCAAGGAATCTCTGAGAGCATTTCTGTTTGGTCAAAGTGACTGACAGTCACTATAAACTTACCTAAAAGATGAACTGAGAACATTTTCTTTCTCTCAGCCCATATTTATTGAGAATCTCTTTCATAATTAATAGTTAAGACATGACTTGGAAAGTTGGAGAAGGAACTGGCACAAATAAAGCTGTTAGGGTGGGTTGCAAGTCTTGCTTGGATAACTCAGCTACTAGACTACTTGCCTCTGAAACGCAATGATCAAAGGTTCAAGTAATGGTCCTGCATATTGTTTTAATCTAGCACACAATTTCAAAGCAATAAACACACCACTGCAGAATAAAAATTCACTGAGGATCTTAAATAATGTTCTCATTATGCATAAAAGATTTACCAGATATGTTCAACAGCACTATCAGATGATTCACTGACAATTCTGTCGTCTATGGAAGAATATCATCTGACAACCATAAGAAATGGAGAAGGCCTTTGACAAAATTTCCATTTTCTGTAATGAACAGCAGCTCTCTTGAAATGTGGATAACCCGATAGTGGCAGTATTTGATTTGCAGGACTAGTAGTGAATACCTTTAACACATCACATACGTAAATATCTTGGGCACATTCAGAGGGATACACATAGCTCTAAAGTTCTGAAAATAAATGGGCTCTTGTCAATACTCAAAGATACAAAAATTAAAATCAATGTCTAGCCAAGTTTATAATTGCAGACAACGTGGAACTATTACAAGAAACGGTTGAAGAGCATTCACTGCTGTGCTCCATAAGCACTTTAGTCATCATCAGCTGTGAAGTTTAATAGAAGAATTAATGTGCAATGAATTCACATAGGTTTCTAAGTGCAATTACATGTGGTGTTGGGCATTCTTCCCTTTGAGCATCAGTCTTCTTTTCCTGAAGGAAGCACAGTGACTGGAGATCAGTTAAACGTGTTTACGCGTGGACACGTTCAGAGTACCAGGTAGAACGACTGGTGGCGTGTGTAAACACGTTCAGAGTACACAGGGACAGGTACAAAGGTGCGCGTGTTAACATGTCCAGAGCAGTTAAAGGGCTAAAATTTACCTACAGTAAATAATAACACAAGATGCAGTTATATCACAAATTGAACAAATAATTACAAGATTTTGGCAGTAATGAATGTCTACAATTATTAATTAAGAACAAAAACCTCTGATCTCTCCTTCCTCCCTCTCCTTCTTCTTCAGAATCACTATACTCATTGTCAGGAGCTATCCTCTTATCCAGAGCAGCCTGTGTTAACCTTTCATCAGGATTCGCTTTTTCTTCATCCTCATCAGAATCATTTACTGCGTCTTCTGGTATTGCTGCAAAGACATTTAAAAAGCAAGTAAAATTTTGTTTATCTATATTATTGGAAAATTTAACTTTCTTTGGATGTTATATTTATGTACCACTAAGAACTACAAATAAAACATTATTTATTCGCTACTGACTTTGAAGGAAACAGTCATCATGCAACATGAAATTGCTATTGCAACACTGTAGTATCCACACACAAAATGTACTGAAAAACTAGACATGTTCCACATATTTCCATCAAAATTTTATTTCAGATGCAAACTAAATGGGATGTATGAAACAATCATCATTCATAGGGTAGTGAAAAGTACTAAAGAGGACTGTACAGCAAAAATCATAGCATTACCAGATCAATAATCTTGAAAGCTGGCTGATATTTTCAAATTACATGAGCCAGAACAGAAAATATCTTATTGTCTAACTGACCAAAATTTTACCTTCTGGAAAATGAGAGTTAAGCAGTTCAACAGGTTTCCACCTATGGAACATAAACTTATTATTGTTATAGGTTACTGTTAGGAGTCTGTTCTATTGGATGCTAAGTTCTTCCAGTTATTAATATGTATTTCATTAATATATGTTTTAGGAAATACCCATCAAAATCAGTTTAATTTTCATCTAAATCATTCAGGAACATTATGGCTCAAGCTGTCACCCTAACACACATGGTACTCAGAAGATTGTAAGTATGATTCCTCTTTTGATTCCAGTGTATCAAAATAATCCTAATTTTATAATCATTTTCCTTACTAAAGGAACATGTGAATTTGTTAGTCCTCTATTTATTTATTCCCAGTTATTCCTTCTGGAGACAATCAAGGGCTTTGAATACAGTTATTTAGTTGATACCATTGCTTACAAAATGAATGTGACATCATTATCTAATCCACACACAAAAGATTAGCACTTTGGGGATGAAACCTGTAAAAAAAATACTGATTTGAACAGACTACCGAGAAGTCTGCCACCCAAAATTTTTAAGTACACACTTTCTTGATGGTTCCTCTCATCCCTGTAAGTGTTGTAATTCCCACTCACTTCAACTTCTAAGTAGGTGATATAGTTCAAGTATTACTAAATTGGGAGAGGAGGTTGGCACATTGGAGAAACACATACTTTTTCTTTTTGGTGGGTCTCTGCAGCGACATGTTTTTCGTTTGTGACCTCGGCTGAATCAGCATGGCAAGGTGGTGTCTGACCAACACTAAAATTTCTAGAGTTTTTGGGATTTTATAAATAGCAACACTTGATTTCTTGGAAAATGATGCAGATGAGTCTGAGGACAATGAGCACAAATTATTCAGTATTTTTATTCAGATTTCAGTTGAGAGTATTTTCAGTAGGTAATTACAAAGTGATATTATTTTCAAATATGACTGTAGTAGAATCAAGGCACATAAGAGACAAACATCACTGTTAGTCATCTAGATGTTAAACCCGATGAGTGGGATTGCAGAAAACCAAGGTCAATCATGTATTTTCAGGCCAATCTGGACAGTACAATATATGTTTAGATGAATGCAGTGAATCTATAAATATTTTTGTGTACTTTCTGACAGATTCTTTCATTTAACACACAAAGCAATACCATTACGCGAAAAAGGGAACAATAAAGTACTGGATAACTACAGGGGCATCTCTCTATTTAACAAAGGGTACAAGGTTTTGTAGAGAATCTTGCTGAGCAGAGTTGAAGAACAACTGGGGACAACAACAGGAGAGCACCAGAGTGGCTTTAAAAAAAAGGACGAACTGTACAGAACAGATATTCACAATAAAAAGGATAACAGAACATAGACATGGGAAAGGAAGATAGAGGACTGGTTGCTACAACACAAGCAATAATAAAGGAAACATTAAACAACACTACTGCCAGGATCAGGCTTCGAAATAAAAACAGGAGTGTGACAAGGGGATGGGCTGTCACCAATTTTATTTAACCTGGTTTTGGACGAAATAGTGAGGCAGGTGTATAAATAGGGTACATGGTTAAACATAATGCAACAGTGGACTGCCTGGCATTCGCAGATGACATGGCACTTTTAAATGAGACAGAAGAAGAAGTGAATACAGCATTAAAAAATCTAGCCAAAACACCAGAGAAGGTTGGACTGAAGATTGCACACTAGAAGACCAAGACACTAAACACTGAGTCTGACTGGAAGATAAATGGCCAAGTGGTTGAGAAAGCCAACAGATTTCGTTATTTGGGGGAGAAAGTAACTGGTGGCATACAGGGAAACAGTAGCACAGTAGACAGGGCACAGCTTTTGCAGAAGCTTTGGTATGCATTGAATATAACATATGGCAAGAAAAATCTTGTCACGGAAAGCCAAATTGTGCCATTACAAAGCAACTGTAAGAAATGCTGCTCTGTATGCATCAGATACAATCACACTCAGCAAATGAGCTTGTATACAGTTAGAGAACGAGGAGTGGAAAATTTTGAGAGACATTTGGGGCACCAAAAAACATGGGGATATCTGTATACACGTAACACGACAGGAACTGTATGTAAATATTGAACCCATATTGAGCGAGAAATGGAAGAAGAAGTTACAAGTTTTTGGACACATCATGAGTATAGATGAGGAGAGGTTGGCTAAGATGATACAGAATGCTACATGTCATACAGGAAACAACTGGGTGAAGGAAGTCAGAGATGACTGGAAGGCTGTAGGAATAAAACAAAGGACTCTGTAGGCAGTAGTACAGGACAGGGAGAATTATAAAGGGTCGGTGGATGGTCACAGGTGGCCGGACACCAAAGTCAAAGTTGTCTTAACAGAAGAAGAAAGGAAGAGAAGAGCTGAGAGAATGAAGAGGTACTGGGAAAAAAGAAGGCATGCAAAACAAGCCACATGTGATCCTGAAGGGTCTTAATAAAGCAGAAGAAGAAAGCAGGAATGTAAACTATATGCCGAAGTTAGGGGATAATAATTCCCTTTCTTTTATTGTACACTATGAAAGTGACATAGAGTAACACTCACTGAAACTGGAAAGTTTTTAGCAATTACAGTTCACATATGTATCAGTCAGAAGACAGGTCTCAAATTTCTGTTGTGTGATGCCTTTCTGTCCAAAATTTACAATCTAAAAGCTAGACCTCTCTGGAAACTATGAGTGCAAATTTCCACTGCACACATTTTTAATGTCATCACTGCAAATTAAGGCATTCGTAAATTGTATGTCCATTATTTCAAACAATATATGCCCATATGTTACTGGAGTCAAGCATAGGTTCCTCGTTTTGTCAGTGTTGTTCTACTTGGACGATGACAATAATGAGACTTACAAGTACAACAAAGAAAATTGTTGTTTACTGTGAGTGAATGGTCATCAGTACTCCATAATAAACATTTCTTTTTAAGTATCTTTTTCTCAGATTAATAAATATAATCTTTAGCTGTCAATTTCATATCCCAGCTCTTTGCCTTCGACTCTTCACATCACATACTTGCTTTTTCAATCTTAACACAGCGAAACAAGAGCAGGAAAAGAAACATTTTACACCATGAAATTAACCTGAAATATATTTTCTGCTTACCCTGCACCTGTACACCTGGAGCATGTGGTAACATCCTTAAATTCTCAAATAACCTCGTCCTGAAATAAAAAATAAAATTAACTCATATCACTGCTCAGTGTTGGTTTTGCTTGCAATTGTTATAAACAAAATATTTGATAATAACATAAAAATCTGAAGTCTCAAAGCAACACATTTGCTGATCAAACTACATAGCAGTTCTTGATAAATGAATAAATTATCTTTACAAGATAAGGAGGAAAATGAAGGCCCGTTAACACAAAGCAAAAGCTCATGTGCTCAGTTCTCAAAAGAAAATGGATAAAAAGACTCAATGAAGCCAATCATCATATACATAACACAACCCATTAGTGCCACAATTCCAAACAAAAGCATGCACAATGAGCTACTATGAACAATCTTAATATTCAATACAATAAAGGACAGTGTAGATATCAGGTGTAGAATTTTACAACACTCCCCCTCCCATTCCCTAAATGTGTCATCAGGCATGCACTACACACAGGAAGTGGATAATAGGGTAGTGGCCAAAACCAGATATTAATAGCAATGAAATTCTAAACTCTGATTGGAACATATGTCGGAAAGACAGGTTGAATGCTACCGGTGGAGGCATGTTTATAGTCATAAAAATACAATAATATCTAGTGAGATTAGTATAAATAATAAATAATTTGGGTGAAGACAAGTGTTAAAAGACAGATCAAACCAGGTCATCAGACGCTTTTATAGACGCCTTGCCTCAGAAGCGGTAGTGGCAGAGCAGCTGAGGAGAAATTTGGAAAATGTTTTGTAAATTTCCTGGTCATACTGTTGTATTTATTGAGAGATTTCAACTTATCAGCTGTTGACTGGGAGACTCAAGTGATTAGGGCAGACAGTCAGGACAGAGAATCTAGTGAAACTATTCTAAATGCCTTATCTGAAAATTACCATGAGCAGTTTATCAAGTACCCAGCTTGTGAAGGTAAATTCTTAGTTCTGCTGGTGACAAACAGACCCAATATGTTAACATACAACAGGGAACAAGTGATCATAAGGCTGTTGCAGCACTGATGGATAAGGACGTAAATGTGAATACAAACAAAGGTAGGAAGACCTTTCTCCTTAGCAAGTGTGACAAGAACAGATTTCAGATTACCTGAGCGGTCAGCATGGAAATTTCTTTTGCGACGCTAACAATGTTGAGTATCAATGACAAGTTCTAAGAGCACTGAACAATACACTTTAAACAGGTATGAGTAGAGCAAAGTAGTGAGGGATGGAGAAGACTGCCATGGTTTTGCAGTCATGTTAGAAACTTGCTGAAAACAAAGACAGTTTCACTGCAAATTTAAATTCAGACAGACAGACAAAAATGAAACAAAGCCAAAATTATAAAAAGGAGGGCTGTGCGTGAAATGTTCAACAAGTTCAAAAGTAAAATTCTATTTATTAACTTAACAAAAAATCCTAAGTGTTTGTCTTTAGTTAAATCAGTAAAGAGATTGAAACCCTCTGACCAGACACTCTGTGACCATAATGGACTGAAATGGAGGATGCCACAGAAAAAGCCTAAATACTAAACTTTTTTCTTCCAAAATTGTTTCGCATATGACAGAAAAAAAGCATAATCCTTCAACACAGGAAAGAACACTAAACACAATGGCTACCAGCATGATTTTACATCGAATCTACAGAACAACTTGCCCCTTTCTAGCAGCTGTGTACCATATGTCTCTGGCAGAGCTAAGTGTCCCTGATGATTGGAAAAGAGCCCAAGTCATTCCAAACACAAAAGAATTAAAGAAGCTGCCAGTGGAATTCATTTATATCATTGGGGGAAGGTGAAAATTTGTCCTGGTCCAGGATTCGAACCCAGGTCTCTTGCTTACTGGGCAGATGCGCTGACCACTACACCACCCAGACAGAGCAGATGCGCACCAACCTCGAACACTTACGGAATCGACAAGATGCCGTGAGCAAAGAGGCTAATGAGCAGGTCCATTACATCGCTAGTGTGTGGTATAAGTTGAGAATTTGTGTTTGAGGGGAAGCACGCTAGGAAAGTCCATGTGGTTGTGGTGACCACTGTGTCCACATGGCACACTGGTCAGTACATGTGCCTAGTAAGCAGGACACCCGGGTTCAAAACCCAGTTCGACACAAACTTTTGACTTAGCTCTGATATAAAGCAGTGTCCACTTGCAGCTAATGCCTTTCATTTCTTTCTGTCTTGATTCGTAGTGCCTGCAGGATCAAAATGGTTTCTATGTCCGAAAGAACAAACACCACATATACAAATCATTCCTGTTTTGTAAAAGGTTCGTTGCACAGATGCACAAAACTATAGCCTACATCTAACATATGTCTGTTGTAGAATTTTGGAACATCTATTGTGCTCACATATTATGACATTTCTGGAAACTGAATATCTCCTCTGTGGCAATCAACATAGGTTCCGAAAACAATGATAATGGAAACCCAGCTCACTCTGTTCATCCATGTGACCTATAAATCAGTAGGTAACGGTGTCCAGATAGATGCTGTATTTCTTCAATACAGTTCCACACTGCCACCTAATGAACAAAATACATGTGTATGGAATATCAGACCAACTGCATGACTGGATTGAACAGTTTATAGCAACAGAACACAGCACGTCACTCTCAGCAGAGAGAAGTCTTCATATGTAAAACTAACTTCAGTTGCACCCCAAGGAAGTATTATAGGCCAATAACTTTTCACAATATACATAAATGACAGTACACAATACAAGAAGTTCGTGGGACTTTTCACGAATGACACTGTTGTACAGAGGTAAGTCGGATTGCTAGAAAATTGTAACAAAATGCAGGAAGACCTACAGAGGATCAACACTTGGTGCAGTGTGTGACAACTGACTCTCCGTATAGACAAATGTAATTAATTGTATGGTTATAATAAAGGTAAACATTCCACGTAGGAAAAATATATCTAAAAACAAAGATGATGTGACTTACCAAATGAAAGTGCTGGCAGGTCAACAGACACACAAACAAACACAAACATACACACAAAATTCAAGCTTTCGCAACAAACTGTTGCCTCATCAGGAAAGAGGGAAGGAGAGGGAAAGACGAAAGGATGTGGGTTTTAAGGGAGAGGGTAAGGAGTCATTCCAATCCCGGGAGCGGAAAGACTTACCTTAGGGGGAAAAAAAGGAAAAAAACGACGGGTATACACTCGCACACACACACATATCCATCCACACATATACAGACACAAGCAGACGTATTTAAAGACCAAACTCTTTGTCTTTAAATACGTCTGCTTGTGTCTGTATATGTGTGGATGGGTGTGTGTGTGTGTGTGTGTGTGAGTGTATACCCGTCCTTTTTTCCTTTTTTCCCCCCTAAGGTAAGTCTTTCCGCTCCCGGGATTGGAATGACTCCTTACCCTCTCCCTTAAAACCCACATCCTTTCGTCTTTCCCTCTCCTTCCCTCTTTCCTGATGAGGCAACAGTTTGTTGCGAAAGCTTGAATTTTGTGTGTATGTTTGTGTTTGTTTGTGTGTCTGTCGACCTGCCAGCACTTTCATTTGGTAAGTCACATCATCTTTGTTTTTAGATATATAATGTAATTAATTGTGTATACTTAGATGGAAACACCTATTATTAAATGATTACATAACTGCGAAACAATAACGAGAAGGTGTTACCTCCATAAAATATATGTGAGTATGCATACAAAGTGGTTTAAAGTGGAATGACCATATACAACTAACACAGGAAAGGCAGATGCCAGTTACACTATGTGATCAAAAGTATTTGGACACCTGACTGAAAATGACTTACAAGCTCAAGGCACCCTCCATTGGTAATGCTGGAATTCAATATGGTGTTGGCCCACCCTTAGCCTTGATGACAGCTTCCACTCTCACAGGCATACGTCCAATCAGGTGTTGGAAGGTTTCTTGGGGAATGGCAGCCCATTATTCATGGAGTGCTGCACTGAGGAGAGGTACCGTTGTCGGTCGGTGAGACCTGGCACAAAGTCGGCATTCCAAAACATCCCAAAGCTGTTCTATAGGATTCAGCTCAGGACTCTGTGCAGGCCACTCCATTACAGGGATGTTACTGTCGTGTAACCATCTCGCCACAGGCCGTGCATTATGAACAGGTGCTTGATCGTGTTGAAAGATGCAGGCGCCATCACTGAATTGCTCTCCCACTGTGGGAAGCAAGAAGGTGCTTAAAACGTCAATGTAGGCCTGGGCTGTGATGGTGCCAAACAAAACAACAAGGGATGCAACTCCCCTCCATGAAAAACACGACCACACGACACCACCGCCTCCGATTTTTACGTCGGCACTGCACATGCTGGCAGATGACGTTCACCGGGCATTCACCATACCCACACACTGCCATTTGGTCGCCACATTGTTTACTGTGATTCATCACTCCACACAATGTTTTTCCACTGTTCAGTTGTCCGATGTTTATGCTCCTTACAACAAGCAAGGCATCGTCTGGCATTTACTGGCATGATGTGTAGCTTATGAACAGCTGCTCGACCATGAAATATGAAATCCAAGTTTCCTCGACTCCTGCCTAACTGTCATAGTACGTGCAGTGGATCCTGATGCAGTTTGGAATTCGTATGTGATGGTCTGGATAGATGTCTGCCTATTACAATTTACGACTCTCTTCAACTGGCGGCAGTCTCTGTCAGTCAACAGAAGAGGTCCCTTCGTGTTTCCACTTCAGTATCACATCAGAAACAGTGGGTCTAGGGATGTTTAGGAGTATGGAAATCTTGCATACAGACGTATGACACAAGTGACACACAATCACCTGACCACATTTGAAGTCCGTGAATTCCGCGGAGCGTCCCCTTTCTGCTCTCTCATGATGTCTAATGACTACTTAGGTTACTTATATGGAGTACCTGGCAGTAGGTGGCAGCACAATTCACCTAATATGAAAAACATTTTTGGGGGTGTCCGGATAGTTTTGATCACATAGTGTAGATTCGTCGGAAGAGTCCTCAGGAACTTTATCTAGTCCGTCAACAGCAGAGGCAGCTTAAAAAACCCTCATTCGACCAATACTTTAGTACTGTTCATCAGTATGGTATCTGTAGGCTTTATAGAAGAAGTAGAAATAATCCAAAGAAAATCATGATCATTCAGCAAGCAACTCTAGTGGCAGACACTGCAAGAGAGGCATTCTGCATTAAGGTGCAATTTATTTTTCAAGTTCCAAGGTTGTACATTCGTAGAAGTCAACAAATACGTTCTAAGGCGAAAAAAGAAAATGATATACTGTGTCACAATTATCAGAATGGGACAGAAATGCGCATCTACAGACAAACAAATGACTACAATTTCAGAAAAATTGGATGATTTAGTAAGGAGAAAGGGTTTCACGAATTGAATAACTCAATAATGCACTGGTCCACCTTTAGCCCTTATGCAAGCAGTTATTCGGCTTGACATTAATTAACACAGTTGTTGGATGTCTTCCTGATGGATATTGTGCCAGATTCTGCCCAATCAGCACGTTACAACAAAAAAATCCTGAAATGATTGGAGGGCTCTGCCCCTAATACTCCAAATGCTCCGCAATGGGTATAGATCTGGCGATCTGAAAGGTAAGCCCAGCATGGCTTGCCATGGTCAGTAAAGCAGAGTGGTTCTGCTATGAAAATAAATGGCACCCAAGATCATTACTGCTGGTTATCGGACCATATGATGGGCGACAGTCAGGCTGATAACCCAATGCTGTCCGAGGCGTCTCTAGCCACGTCTTTGGCCTGGAATCTCACTGACTGGAGTAAAATTGTCTTCAGTGATGAGTCCTGCTTACAAGAGAATCTCCCCATTGCAGCCCCCTCAAATTTAGTGGTGAGAGGGCCCAGTGGACTGCCAGTCAAAAACTGAACACCGATCAAGCACAAAAACAGGAAAAAAAGCAAAATAGAAACACTGAATGATCCAAGAACAAGAAATGGAAAATACAGCAGCTGGGAAGAGAAATGGCATTGTAGTTAAGTGGTTACGGTGTTGAACTGCCAAAGAGGTGAGCCATGTTCAAACCTCCCTCGTGCCTACTTTTTTTCCCACTTTATTCAAAATTGTGTCTATGTCATGGCATAATACCCGTTTACAACAGTGAGGTATAAGATAGCGACCTATAATGAAATATGATTCTGTACAACTCCATTAGGAGCCGAAAGGAAGTGGCTTTTGAATGGAAACCTCAAATGTTTGATGACAAGGTGACAAGTCAACTGAATCCTCCAGTGTCTTGTGTGATATACAGGGCATTAATGACAATATGTGTCATATGACAGGAATCTCTCATTGATGAACTTAATTTGTATGACTGGTAAGAGAATGAGATATGCCTCCTTGCCCGATATTGGTGTTTGTGTGAGTGTGAATTTGATTACTTCCAAGGAAATGATGGAAACATAATAGTTTGTCACATAATCTGCAACAAATGGATGCAACAGTTTCACAATCACTCAAATTCTCTGTGCTCTGCCAAAACACATTTTCAATGTTTTTGAAGTTGTGTTCTGTTTTGGAAGCCTTGACTCGAATTTTTTGTTGTAACATAGTTCACACCCCTTTACTTGTTGTTTTAATTTCTGTGAGACGTCCTATGTGGTATATCGCCTGATCTGACTATTTATCACATTTACTTGTGACAGAAAAGTATTCTTACCATGACTCATATTCCATAACCAACTTATAATATGACAACTGCCAAGACTACAGAAAAAGAACAAACATTTCAATGAGCAGGCGGACAGTTCATAATGTTCCGGAAAAAAAAGTAATAATAATAAAATAATTATGACAACAACAATAATAATAATAACAACACAAGGGAGTTTTGAAAACAGCTTGCCCACTTGGGAGTCCAACACCATGAAACCTTACCCATGATGACGATGCTGTTTCAGGCTGCACTTTATAGCACTTCTTGTTCTTGGATCGTTTATCACAATTCAGAACTCCTTCTTCCTGTTTTCATGCTTTATTTGTGTCCAGTTTTTGATGGGCTATCCACTGGCAATATTGCCACTAAATCTGAGGAGGGTGTGCTGGGGAGTTTCCCCTGTTAGAAATGAGCCCCATGACCAGTGAAGACACGTCTGGAGATGCTGAGGACAGCAGTGGGATACCAACCTGACTGTTACCAAATGCCAGCCGTGGTGGCCAAGTGGTTCTAGGTGCTACAGTCTGGAACCGCGCGACCGCTATGGTCGCAGGTTCGAATCCTGCCTCGGGCATGGATGTGTGTGATGTCCTTAGGTTAGTTAGGTATAAGTAGCTCTAAGTTCTAGGGGACTGATGACCTTACAAGTTAAGTCCCATAGTGCTCAGAGCCATTTGAACCATTTTTTTGTTACCAAATACAGGGCCTGACAACCAGGAGTGAAAGTCTGGAGTGACATTTCTTTACACGTCATGACCCCTTTGGTTGTCGTTCGCAGCACCCTTATAGCACTGCAGTATTTCAATGATATTCTACAATCCATTTTGTTTTCCTTCATGGAATGCCATCCCAGGCTCATATTTCAGCAATATAACAACCACCCGCACATGGTGAGAGTTTCTATTACTCGTCTTCAAGCTTGACAAACCCTACCTTGACCAACAAGGTTGCCGGATCCCTCCGCACTTTAAAACATTTGGAGTATTATGGACAGAGCCTTCCATTTTTTATGATCTAATGCTCCAGTCAGATAGAATTTGACATAACATTCTGCATGGGGACTTTCTACACCTTTATCAATCAATTCCACACTGATTAACTGCTTGCGTAAGGGCCAGAAGTGGTCCAACACGTTGCTGACTTAATTGATTTGTGAAACTATTTCTCTTGAATAAATCATACAATTTTCATGAAATTACAATAATTTGTTTTTCTTTAGACGTACCTCACATCTACCAGTTTCTGACCCACTCGGATAATTCCTTCATTGCACATCATCGTTTTTTGTCTTAGCACATATATTGCTTCCACCTATGTATACATCACTAAAATACCATGAAGATAAAATCAGATTTGTTCACACATAGAGGCTTACTGTCAATTGTTCTTTCCGCAAAGCATTTGCGACTGTAGAAGGAAAGGGGGAGTGATAGTGCTACACAAACCACTCTCTGCCACACACTGTAAGATGGCTTGTAGAGTACAGATTAAGATGTAGGTATCTGATGTTAAATAATGTAGAGTCAGGTAAATGATAAGATCCTTGGTGATATGCATTATTTTATCGCCTATTGATTGGTTGATACCCAGAAACTAAAAACAAAACTTTCTGAAAAACAGCAATTTATATCAGGAATGCTGCAGTGAACAACAATATCTAGACTGCCCAGAACATTTTGTCCCTTTAAGACTTGCTGGTGGTGACTACTTTGTTTGGACAGTTCGTAATACTGTCTTGTCACTTCGTTTGTTTAATGTGGGCACTTTTTTATGTTTATGCAGTTAGAAAACAGTTTTAACTTTTTTCTGACACATCTATCAGTAGTGAACAAGATTTAATTACATGAGTTTTCTCATGCTTTACATTTCTTTGATAAAATGACTGTCATACTGCCATTTCTCATATCAATTATATGTTCTTAGACAACACGTACGTTACTTATATTGAACATCATCACTTTTCCTTAAATTATCTGGTTCAATGTATTTCAAAGAGTTTAACTCTTTACAATTTAGATTCCTAGAATACATCCTGCAAAATTCCTTTTTCCTTTGTTGCTGACTGTAATATGACTCCAGAATGAGATTTTCACTCTGCAGTGGAGTGTGCGCAGATATGAAACTTACTGGCAGATTAAAACTGTGTGCCGACCGAGACTCGAACTCGGGACCTTTGCCTTTCGCGGGCAAGTGCTCTACCATCTGAGCTACCGAAGCACGACTCA
Organism: Schistocerca serialis cubense; assembly: GCF_023864345.2. Taxonomy (NCBI): domain Eukaryota; kingdom Metazoa; phylum Arthropoda; class Insecta; order Orthoptera; family Acrididae; genus Schistocerca; species Schistocerca serialis. The sequence goes on along the minus strand of NC_064641.1, from coordinate 353,518,494 downwards.
CGCTCGGTACTCACAGCTTTACTTCTGCCAGTATCTCGTCTCCTACCGTCCAAACTTTACAGAAGCTCTCCTGCGAACCTTGCGTGAGTCGTGCTTCGGTAGCTCAGATGGTAGAGCACTTGCCCACGAAAGGCAAAGGTCCAGAGTTCGAGTCTCGCTCGGGCATACAGTTTTAATCTGTCAGTAAGTTTTGTTATATGACTGATCTTTTTGGTTGGAGATGCAAAATTCCGACAAAAAGTTTAAATAAAGTTTCAATCATGATCTAAATGTGAACTTCTCAAGACCCCTAAACCCACCCCCTACCCAAAGCAAGTCAAAAGTTTTAGAATCTCTGGGTTGTGAACACGAAGGAAGCTTCAGAGATCACTGACTGTTCTAATCTTCAAACATATTTGATGATATATTTACATCTGGAAGGTGTGTAATTCCAATGATCATGAAAAATAATTCGAATGAGGGTGAATTTGTCAAGGTTGGATTAGAGTCCGAAACATGTAGTGTCAACATATGTCCTATTATTAGTTAAGTGATGGATATGTCAAAAATTAAGTATGAAACAAGACTCTAATCAGTAACAAACAAGGACAAAAATACCATACAGAAACAGTTTGCACATCAAATATGTTGGATAAAATTTGCATAACAGTAGCAGCAGGTTTATAGATTTTCATTTCTGTGATTTAGAATGACAAAAAAGAACTCAGCATACATGATGCTGAGCCATGAAATTTCTACTCGACACTTTGAGAAATACATGGCACTTAAAAGTGTTAACCAAATTCGTTATTCAATTTGATTCTTTCAACATCAATTTTCTGTTTGACTATCATTAAAGATGAATATTTTGTTATTATTGTAGGCTTACAACTAACTTCCTACATTAAAATCATCCATGGAATCAATCATATAGAGGTGACGGTGGTGAAAGATTAACTAATGAAAGGAATCCCAAGAAAAGGTTTGGTGGTGCCTTCATTTTCCAATAAGACCCAAGACTGGAACCTATGTCCAATGTGTCATGTGTCTCCTCCATACTATTTACTTTTAAATACCAATTTACTGGTGTATATTACAATAGAAAATTAAAAGGCTGTAGATCACTGACAAGTGATTAACAAATCAACTTTTACATCTACATCTCCCAAGAAAGTGTTTATGACAAACAGTACTACTGAACAAAATAGACAATTAAAACATTTATATTTCACATATACAGTGCTACATATTAAGATATATTCTCAAGTCATTAATTCGAAAATTTATATAACTTACTAGAAATAAAAAAACTTTTTTTTTTCCTTTTCATTTCTCCTGCCAACCCATTTTGACTCCTCATTACTGCCATGGTCCACTGTGGACTGTGCGGTATCTTTCAACCCCTCATCAATCCATTTCTTTATTTATTCACTGCTTCTTCCAGCATATCTGGTAGTTTCTGTAGTTTTGTTCTTTAGTTTTAATCTTCTCCTCTACAATCTTATTCATCACCTGTTTCCACCATCTGTAACTATTTCACATCTATATTTATATTCCCAGTGTCTTTTGTATCTTTATGTCCAACATCCACTACTATTAATTTCTCAACTTTTAAGCAACTGAGCTATTTGGCAATGTCGTGTATACAGTTCATAGTAGCCAAGTCGTAACAGTATCATCAATCCTTTAACATGAGAAATGAATTGTAACCTGATTGAAGTTCAAAAGGAATTGGTTATGAGTATACCCGCATGTTCACCAAGTACCAGGAGATCAGAATTAAAGTTGAGCTACTCGCAGAGGTCTAATGTGGGCTGTAATTATCGTATGGCAGTGAGACTTGGTAGATATACTGATGTGTTAATGTGGAATCAATTTATGCTGGAAAACAAATTCATTCCAACTGTGGCGACCAAACGCAAATCTTGCACTGTACACTGTTTGTATGATAATATGACAAGCACGCTGTAATTTGACAAGCCCTAATGTCAGTTAACAGTACAGCTATTGAGAAAAAGAGACTGTGTGCCATTAGTGAAACTCTTTACGGACAGCAAAAATTACAGTGCTGCATTGGGAGTGTATTACTGACTGAAAGGTCTGAGGAGAGGCATGATGTCGCTAGATGATGTAAAGAAGTCTATGTAAGTGGAAAAAGGATCACTGCTGTCAGCTGCAGGAAAAATTAAGCAGAATCAGTGGCGCCAAGCAAAACTGTGAACCAGACGAGGATTCGAACCCAGGATCTCCTACTTACTAGGCAGGTGCAGTAATCATTGCGCCATCCGGACACAGCGTTGTTGCAAATGCATGTACTATCTCCATAAGCCTCACGGCCAATTCACACTGACACCTGCCCGCAGTCCCTGTCCCTTATACTCCTGTTCGCTATCCAGAGATTCCCACAGAAGGTCGATGTCTTTTATGCATGCACACTGAAGAAAGTGTATCCATTTGCCCAGGCAGGTTTATCAATTACATGAATGAATGATGTCTGTTCCTCTGAAAGAAACACTATATATAAATGTAAGGAGGACCACTGCTGTCAGCTGCAGTGAGACACTAAGTGGAATCAGTTGCGTCAAGCGAAATTGTGTACTGGACTGGGATTCGTACCTGGGATCGCCTACTTACTAGGCAGGTGCAGTAACCTCTGCTCCATCCAGGAGACAGCATTATCGCAATTGCATGGACTATCTCAGTATGCCTCACAGCCGATCCACGGACAGGGACTGTCGGGCAGATGGCATTCGGTGGGAGAGTAGATTGGCCGAGAGGCATACCAAGATAGTTTGTGCAGTTGCGATATCGCTCTGTCGAAGACGACACATTGGTTGCCACACCTGCCTAGTAAGTAGAAGATCCCAGGTTCGAATCCCAGTCCGGCACACATTTTTGCTTGACGCTGCTGATTCCACTTAATGTCACACTGCAGCTGACAGCAATGATCCTTCTTCCATTTAGATATAATTTTTCTTAGCTGCGGGATCTGCATGGTGTCTGTTCTTTTGAAGCACCAGACACCACGCATTCATATAATTGATAAGCTGGCTGGACAATGAATCCACTTTATTCAGTGCAAATGCATGAAAGATGTCAGACCTCCTGTAGGAACCTCTGATTAGTGAACGTGAGTATGATGGATAGAGGCTGCGGATAAGTGGTGCTCAGTGGAAGTGTGGATCGGCCATGAGGCATACCGAGATATTCCACGCAGCTACAATAACGCTGTGTCCCAAAAGGTGCAATGGTTACCACACCCGCATAGTAAGTAGGAGATCCCAGGTTCGAATCACGATCTGGTACACATTTTTGTTTGACGCTGCCGATTCCGCTTAATGTCTCACTGCCTCTGATGGCAGTGATCCTCCTTCCATTTACATATAGTGTTTCACAGCCACAGGGTCTGCGTAGAGTCTGTTCTTTCAAAGAAACAGACACCACGCATTCATATAATATGATTTAAAGAAAATTATAATGAAATTTGAAAAACTAAGTAAGGAAGGTGTCCTATCATGGTGGACATTACCGTTGGGGTAGCTGTAACTGACCATGTAGCACATCTCTCGGGTAGTCTATTACTTGTGCAGTGTCAAAAGAATTGTCTATTCCATGGTCAACAGTACAGAAAGTTTTGCAGTCTATTTTACACTGGTACCCGCACAAGATCCACACAGTACAGCAACTGAAACCTCATGATCCGCAGCGACATTCTGCATCTGCTCTTCAGTTTCTGACTGACACACATCGAAGTTGATGACTTGTGCCTGGATAATTTTCTATGGGTTGGTGAGGCACATTTTACACTAGAGAATGCTGTGAATACAGAGAACTGTGGAATTTGGGGTACTGTTGAACCGCATGTTCTGCTTGAAGAGCTGCTGCACTCGCAGTACGTGACTATGTGATGCGGATTCACAAGCACCTTCAGTTTTGGTTCGTTCTTCTTTGAAGAGAATACACCCAGAGGGTGTGTACCGAGAAAATTTGCACATATCAATACCTCCTTTTACAGCATGTGAGTCCTGATTTGGAATAGCACAACTGTGTGGAAACCATTGTTTTCATGCAATATGGGGGAAGATCTCATGTTATTCTTCCAGTGGCAGATCTGTTATCTCCGGATGTTCTCCAGTTGCATGGCCTGCAAGATCGCCCGATCTGAGTCCATGGGTCTTTTGGTTCTGTAAGTATCTAAAAGAGCTAATTTACCAGGGACTTTTCAGTCTCTACCTGATCTGAAGAACAGTATACAGGAAAATATTGCTCACATTGCACTGGAACTGCTGCGAGTAACTGTTGATCACATTGTTTGATGATCGCAACATCTTGTCAATGTGTCCGGTGCTCATATTGAACAAATTGTGGAAGTGACAAACATAAAAGTCAACACTATGCCTTTTTTGCCCACATCATTCCTTATCAATTACATATGGAAACATTTCTGTATGTCTTCCTTGCATTCACAGCACCAGTCTTTTTTCCAGCATAAATCGGGTCCACAGTAACATATTACAATATCTGCCATATTTTGCTGTCATGCAACAATTACAGTCCACACTGGAACATTGTGAGTAGCTGCACTTTAATTAAAGCCATATGGTGCTTTCTGATGCTTTATGCCGATTATAGTTAGGTCACAAATTTCTTTATGGATTTCAGTTCACTGTAATACATTCAAAACTAGGCACAATTTTTATTTTCTTGGACATTACTTGCTATTTATTCTTATAAAAGACCTTTTGGCTTTGTTCTTGCTTCTGTGTCTTGCGTGTACCTAAATGTTGCAACATTTAGTTTTCTAATATAGGCGGCCATGGTACACTCTTCTGCATTTCTTAACCTACCGTTTCCATACATTACATTTAGCACAAAACTCAATTAATATTCAGTTTCAGCTACCACTGCTGCATCAACAATTACCATCTGTGCTAATTTTCTGGTCTTGGCACACAACAACAGTTCTATAACTCCCTTTTCAATGAAAAATAAACACCAGTGGTGACAGTGACCTTAACTTGAATATTTCCTGGTTTTGGTTTCCTATACAAATCTGTCAGTGCAGACTATTCTAATTCACTTTGAAGAAAGAGGGCGGATTTCCATCGCCAAGTCCAAAAAAGGAAATATATTTTATTTTATCCCAGATTATGTCTTTTCATATTTATAACGTCATAATACACTTTGAAATATGACCTCCTTCACATTTTGAATTTGATCCTCTACTCCACATACACAGCACACAATGGTTTTACAGCTTGTTTATACATGCTAGCCACTTGGAGTTAACGGAAGATTATCACTTTCTTTGATCAAATCGCAGAACGCACTAGATATGATCAAATAAATTTGACAAAGGTTCTCTATTACACTATGTCAAATATATTTGGCAAAGCAACTTCGTCAAAGAAATTTGATAGTGTAATACTAGCCTTAGCATTATTCCAAAACCTTGCATATATGTTGTTTGATGGTTTTCACTGGCTTCTCATTGCATTGGAGGGGGGTAGGAGAGGGTGCAGGTGGTAAGGGGTAGGGATGATTTTAAAAGAAGGGTGCTAAATACTGAAAAGCAACATAACCCAAAAAATGCCTGGTTCTCAGCAGGTGAAATGGTTAAGTTAATAATCATTTCCCATTTCAGTAACAGGTATATCTCAGATAGTTCCTGATGTCTGCACTGGCATATACAATAAACTCAAGGATTCCATTAACAAAGAGAAAGTTATTTACATTTTATTAATGGAAAGTAAAATTATTGATGACCTGTCAATAGGCTATTGCTATAGTTTTTGGAGACGAGATAACACGATATAAGTTACAATTATTTTTAGAAGTTCGGTTATAACATGAAAAATATTAAAAGCACCAAAAAATAAGATTTATACATCTGTGACGTAGCTACAATGACCTCGAATTTAAAGCAGAAGATTGATCAGGTCTTTTCCATATTTTTTATTTTACTTCAATCAGCATACTATTAGTACCTATTCGTATTTTTTTTATTATCAAGGACATTTTTTGTAGTATTCCTTTTTAATAAAAAAAAAAGGATACAAAAGCTTGTGTATCTACACCCCCACCTAACTGAAGCATTTCTTTCACAGACCCAGCTGGACTTTTGAATACTTCGCCAATTTTCTACCAAGTGTGTATCTTTCTACTGGAATTTTGGCCTGTGGGCCCCTTTGGGTCTGACATGCATCTATGCTTTCTATATTCTTTAACAAAATTACATCCTCTTTTAATAATTTCCTAAATCACCCAACTCATGTTAAATAACAAAAGTAATTTGCAGAAAAATTCTCTTAATGCTATGACCGCTGAAGCAGAGAACATGCTAACTTCTACTGATGGTTTGCTGAAAGATGAACGACCAGCATAAGATGAGCAAGAACCAGCGAATGCAAATTGAACTAGATCGAATGCTGTTTGCTTGCCTATCATTTATGCCAGAGAGAACAATCTGTCACTGATGCTCAACTGCTTGTGCACTTTCTGGTGCAAACTGGGTTTAACGTGTCTCCAACTAGTCAGTTACTGATATGCAAATTTCGGTGCTTCAGATGCTACTTCTAAAATCTTTTCTGTTGACTTGATAATGACATACTGCACTGAACAATAAGTTTCGTCTGTGAGAAACTATACTGATATTTAAAGCAATTTCCAAGAGTTAAAGTCATTTCAAATTCTGTGTTATGTGATGACATATAAGGAGCTCAAAAACCTTTTCGAATTAGGTTTACAGTCACAATTGTTTTACTTTGACCCTTACAATGCATGTAGGATACTGCTAATTGGATACTCAAATAATGCTACACATAATGTAAGAAAAGACAGATTGCCACTTACCGTAAAGAACATATGCTCAGTTGCAGACAGGCTCAATTAAAAGACACTTACATATAGCTTTCGGCCATTGTCTTTATCAGTAAAACAGAGAGAGAGAGAGCGAGAGAGAGAGAGAGAGAGAGAGAGAGAGAGAGAGAGAGAGAGAGAGAGAGCATTCATGCCAACAAGCAAGCACATCTCACGCACACACGACAATCAACTCCAGTATCTTAGCCCGGAAAGCAACATCACATGGAATGCAAGCAGCAATCTGGAAGGGGCAGGGGAGGGGAAGGGATAGTGTACATGTGGGGAGAGAGATGAATGCTGTCTGGTGGAGTGTGCAGGGACTAGAATGTCAACAGTGCAGTGTCAGGAGGTTCCCCTGTCCTCTCCTTTTTTGCACCTTTCTTCTCCACCTCCCTGTCCCAGAACCTCCCGACACTGTAGCTGTTGACATTCTAGCCCCTGAACACTCCCACCCGACACAGTTCATCCCTGTCCCCACTCCTTCCTGTTCCCTGCTCCCTCCAGATCGCTGCTTGCATCGTTCGTGATGTTGCATTCCGGTCCGAGCTGCTGGAGTTGACGGTCGTGTGCGCATGAGGTGTGCTTGCTTGTATGTGTGAATGGTGTGTGTTCCTCTTTTACTGATGATTCCTGTGGCCGAAATCTGTATGTAAATGTCTTAATTGTGCATGTCAGCAACTTGATGTGTTCTCTATACAATAAGTAGCCCTATGTGGAATTTTCATAGTTTGATTTCATGTTACAAATAAATTGCCTGTGACATACAGCCCCAGTAACTAAGAGACTTTTGGGTTTAATATTTTCAGTTTTTGTCCTTTTCTACCACAGTTACAATGGGATGTGATGTTGGGAAATATTTAACAGCTGCAAGCATTTTATTTATTTTTTTTTCCATTTTGTTTTTTATTTTTCAGCATTCTTGGACAGTTGGGGCTATAACAAAATGCAGTTAACAAATATTATGAAACATAGACTGTTACTCACTGTAAAAATTAAAATACTGTTACACACTAAGCTTTTGGTCAAAGCCTTCTTCAGACTAGAAAGAAAACAAACACTTTCACATTAGCAGGTAGACCTCTCACACACATGACCGCTATCTCCAGCTGCTTGGGCAATAGAGCTGTTTCAATCTTTTAGCATTAAAATTGCAATTGCAATACTATTAGTTGAACATATTTTCAACAATATGTGCACACCAACGACTAAGCAATGTATTCGATAATTTTCAACCCTGTAATCTGGCAATGGACTGTTGTAGTAATATTACACTTATTTCTATAATCTTCATAAGCCAATACTTCCTAATGTTTAGGTATGTTAAGTCTTGCTGGTCCCAATGTTTGAAATAATAATCATTTCTCACAGTCAGTATTTCTTTCACTCAACAATTAAATACTGTTAGGCAAACTGATTGCCACTGTAAACACGCGTGACAGCAATGCATGCATTTGTCCATCGAAGTGCGCACACTTACATTTCTTTCCTTTAGTTAACTACAAACAACTACCTTTTTTTAATTTTACTAATATCCACTTACTTAATCTTCTCCAAGTATTCAGGTGTATTCTGATTTGCCATGTTAGAAGGACTAATGTGCAGTTTAAAATCTGGACCAAAATATTCAAAATAATCGTTGTATGGCAATTCATTGGCTATTTCAACACCAAGAGCTACTGAAGTCTCGTAAGTCCAACATCGTGAAACATTCCGTATCGTGTAGCCACCACCACCGACCATTAAAAATGGTAGTCCATATTTTTTTACAAATTCCACACACTTCCCATGGCCTGTTTGAAACAGATTAAAATACACAACAGTTCAAAAGAGATACTTAAATAAAATACGAATTATAGAAAACTTTAAAACATAACATAATTCCAAGAGTAAGATGTAATTTACAAGCTAAAATTGTCAACAAAGCAAAAACTTCACAATAGCATAATAGAAGTTCCTCCTACAACGTAGGAAACAGCTAACAGGACACAAATAATAACAGGTTGCACTTTATCATTTTCCTGACATAACTTTAGCACTGTGCAGTGAGATTGTTCATGTCTTTTGACAGAAACTGTGTTACTGCACAGGGAGGAGGATCTGAAGTACATTCAATTTCAAAACATCAGCAGTGGGGAAATACATGTCAATGCATCTCATGCTTGCTAAATGAATAAAAATATTACTTACCATTAAATGCTTATTATTACTGACTGCTGTGAAAGTCTTCAGGTATTTAAATTGTGGTTTCATCAGCTGTATGACCAATTTCTGTTGCAGTTGAATAGAATTTCTTTTCTATTCAATGTATATCACAAAGTGTGTGTCCAGTCACTTTCATCATCACTACTGGTATTATGGCCTTTCCAATATCCTGCTCCATTAATTCACATCTCTTTTTAATAATTGTTAAGTATGCCCACAAATTTAGCTCAGTCTTCCACCACCACTTCTTTCTTGCAGTTTTGTGACAGCCCCTTTTTAAGTTTTCAAGTTTAACATTTCTTGCAAATATTTTTTGTTTATTTATGTTCCAAACTGATTTAATTGGATTTAGGTTGCAGATGCAGGCAGATAATTGTAAAAAGAAAACATCTAAATCTCTGTTGATGGTGTATGAAGTGTTAGCTTTATTTGCTCTAACAATTTCCATCATTCTTGGTAAGTCCCAGTTTCTCTTCTTTACACAACTTCAGAAGACTGTGAGTGAGTTTGCTACTCACTATTTGGGATAATTTCTTCAGAGGTACCTCCACTCTCCTTTTTATTGAAATATGTATTAAGTATTCTGCAGTGTGTACAAACAGCAGCTGTACTACTCATATTAGCAATCATTGGTGTGCTAATGTAACTTGTGCAGAATAAATGGATTCCCCACTCCCTGACCTTTGACTCTTTCTGCAGTTAGTTCAAGTATTTTCCGCAAGTAAAGACGTTAAATACAGGCAACATGTTTATCATGGTTAGAAAATATATAACTATTCATTCTGTCAAATCATTTACATTCATATCACAAAATTATTTGATTTGTTGAAATTCACTAAGATACGAAATATCAAGGCAACAGGACCAGGCCAACATTGTCTGCATAGCAAGCAACAGTAAATACAATACAAAGATGTCTGATAATGACAGTTAAAAAACTAATGAGTATTTAACTGATACTTGTTGAATTAGGCATTACATAGCTTTATTTTCAAACAGAACAATTCTTCTGAATGGAGAAAGGGAAAGGCCACAAGCAGGAAAGAGAGTGACATTTGTCAGTGGCTAAGAGAAGAAATCCAAAACTCAGGCATACACAAGATGCAGGAGACTTTTTGAAAACCACCATCAAAGGGAAAAATTATTTGATGCGTCTCCTACAAACGTGCTGTCAGATGTCACACTGTTAACAGCTTTCAACTTCAGTTAATAAAATGAATGATTGGAAAATTGTCATTATCTATTAAAAGCACAGGACAAAAGTTGAAAGAGGACAAATTTCTATTTTCTTGTTTGGTAGCAAACCTGACCAAACCCCTATTATTTTTATTTACATGGAAAAATTCTGTATTTTATGGTAGAACCTGACTTATAGCTGAAGCAGAACAGGGGCTCCATACAATAATATTACCTTAACATTTTCTAATACAGGTCACATCAGATAAATAATATTCTAACCCAATGATTGTGGAACTGCATCATCATTTTCATCAAACAGAATATTGACAAAAAAGCAAGGAAGTCCAGAGCTTGGAGGATGCAAACCTACAGCTGCGAACACTGTCCAAGACACTGAAAGAACATATTCATCTAAAAAGTGTTCGTAGACCTTACCACCTACTTTTCCTTTCAGTGTGAACACCAGGATATGATCATCCAAACCATCATGGACCATCCGTTGTTACAGTTGTAACAGTACAATCTGTACTTTACACCTCCTCTGTATGTTCTCCACATAACATCTGCTGTACATAACACAACCACAGGACATGTTTCAACTGGTCAATAGATTAGTACAGATTCGTGAATCTGTGAAGAGATCTATGCATGAAGTTTACAACAACTACCACCGTCACACCTTAGCAGAAAATCTGCCAGAGAACTTCAGAAAATTCTGGTCCTATGTAAGATTGCTAAGCAGGTCTAAGACTTCTACTCAGTCCCTTGTTAACCAGTCTGGTGTGGCAATTGACGATAGCAAAACAAAAAGCGATGTTTTAAATTTCACGTCCAAGAAATTGTTCACACAGGAGAATCGCACAAACATACCATCATTTGACCATTGGACAGACTCCTGTGTGAACAACATAGTAATAAGCATCTCTGGTGTAAAGAAACAACTGAAAGAGTTGAGAACAAGTTAGCTGCCAGGTCTGGATGGAATCTCAATTTGCTTTTACGAAGGGTACTCTACGGCACTGGTCCCCCACCTACCCTGCATTTATCATGAACTCTTGCCCAACACAAGAGTCCCAAGTGACTGGAAAACAGTGCAGGTGACTCAAGCATACAAGAAGGGTAAAAGAACAGACCCACAAAATTATAGACCAATATCCCTAACTTTGGTCTGCTGCAGAATCCTTGGGGCATATTCTCAGTTAGAATATAATAAACTTTATTGAGAGGTCACCAATTGGGACACATCGAATTCGCTCAAATTGCGTGTGTAGGAGGAGGTGGGTCTCCATATTACGTGCCTTAAATATTTCGCCTGAGTGGGCCTTCAGAAAGGAGAAAATGCTCTCGAAAGTTTTTCCAATACCACTATATACCTTACTCAGAGTTCTGTTCATCATTAACGGCATAGCGTTAATGGTCAAGCGCATTGCTTATGAACAGGTGACCTGGGATCAATCCCAAGTGCTTTCTGATTTTATTCTGTTTTTACCCCCATGTTTCTTTCACTTCATTTCTTCCAATTGTTCAACTATTTACAGTAGAAATTAAACACATTCAAGCATTATTTTTATTGAATTAGGCAAAAGTTTTAATGAAAATAAAGTTTCCGAAGATTCTTGTGATTATGTGCACTACTTTTTATTCATTATCACAGTAGAAGGTTTGCAATTTGATGGTGACATATATCATAGAAACATGTCAAACATATATATGTTTCACACCAGGCACATTCTATGAAGGCATTGTTTGAGCAGTTACGTTTTGCTGAAACATGCATCATTGGAAAGGACACTTCATTCAAGTTTTGAAACGACTGTTTATCCGCTATCAGTTTGGATGCAAACCAAGCGTGCTGGATCATAGCGGTGAACACAGGAGCACTGAATTGATGCTGCACGATCAAATGTATTTCAATTGCATCTTCTCTTGGTGATATTTCTCGCTGTTGTCGGAGCAATTCAGGGGCACTTTGCGGTCTTACTTGGAATTTTGACTTGGCAATAGAAATATACATCACAAGGTTGAACCAAAGGTGTACATTTTGGTGAAATGACCTTCATGGTACACATTGCCTCGCCTAGCTCAATCTTAATTGTCTCATCATACGATGTTGAATCTGTTTTGCCACCCCAAGAATCTACCAACAGAAGAAATTTATTGTCTGTGACGTATGGCTTCAATGTTGTTTCCAATAATGTTGCATAAAGCTCTTTTGTTAGTTTCCCCGACATGGAACAAGTAACGACAAAATTTTCATACTCGTATTCTAATTTTTTGACAGTGGCGGCAACCCGAGGACCGAATTTATTCGCAGGCTCTTGCAATCATAAAAACACAAGGGGTGAAAGTTTCCCTGAAACGGTTAAACTGTACTGTGCTGTGTAAGAGTGGGTGGCCTTCGATAGATTGAGTTTCTTCACCACAACAGTCTTTGCACCTTCGACATCCAGAGACCTGTTGTATGTTGACTCATACTGGCATCCGGTCTGGTCAGTGTTAATTATATAGTCGATGTTGAAATGTGGCATTAAATGTCTCATCTACATATGAAGCTTCTCTGCTGCTGCCGCCACTGTTTCGTCCAAAGTTATGACATCATTTTTGCTGACGAATTTCGTGATTTTTCACTGCCTTATCGAATATTTTTTCTTGAAGGATTTTGCCCAAGTATTAGAAGCACGGAAGTGAAAACGCTCTGATAAATACAGGAATGCAGCGGTCATTGCCCATTGCTGAAGGGTTCTAGTCATCACCAATTCATAGCAGCTACATGCATCTTGAAATTTATCCCATGTTTCCGAGTCAATTAAGGACAACTTTTCAAGTCTGGCGCCACCTTAGTGTACTTCTTTCCTCCAAATTTTACGATAATCCCTTTTCTTCAGGATTGGGAATCTAGATTGCAATGTTGCAAATTTCCATTTTGGATGAGTGTCAGCAAATTCCAGGACCTCCTTCTTGTCAGCCAATGTTGCTGATGTACGTGAGGAACTCGTGGAAAAATCTTCAGGAGTATAATCCTTATCTGTACTTGAAGAAGTCACCTGTGACAGATAAAAAGAGACTGCATATGATTAACATGAGTGTGTGTGTGTCAGAGAGAGAGAGAGAGAGAGAGAGAGAGAGAGAGAGAGAGAGAGAGAGAGAGAGAGAGAGAGATGTTCCACGTACCTCTTCATAAATATTTTCTTCTTCAGGCTCTGTGCATAGTATCAGGTCTTCATCATACTCTATGAAATGCATATTCATAATGTCGATAACTGCCTCTGCAATTGCTTTACCTATGGCTATTACTGTAGGTCTGAAGGACATAGGAGGATTGTCAGTGATCATCCTTTTTTCTTTATAATTTGAAAAAGCATAGGAAAGAGCACTAGTGAAGTTTGCTTTGAAATCTTCATCAAACGTTTCGAGATTATCAGTCACTTTTTGTTGGATTGCCATGTTTGATTTTGGCACGACGATACTCACAGCTCCACAAATCGTTGCGAAATGACAATAGAGGCACAGTCTAATACATACAGTCATGACACTCACTGGTGAGAAATCCATTACTGTCTGATAGCTGACGAGACGCTTGCGATTCCACCAGTCAGCTAGGGTAACGTCTGTTAGTGTCATATACATAATAAGAATACTATTTTATTTTCTAACCTTTTTGGAGGTCATTTACAATATGATTGTTTTATACTTGATTCAAAAGATTGAATGTATTTAAACTCTACAGTAAATAGTTGAACAATCTGAAGAAACGAAGTAAAATAACAATTGGGGGGGGGGGGGGGGGGGGGGGGGACGAAAAAAAATTAGGGAGCACCAGGGATTGGTCACAGGTCGCCTGTTTCATAAGCAATGCGCTTGACCATTACACTATGCCGTTAACGATGAACAGAAAGCTAAATAACGTACATAGTGCTACCGGAAAAACTTTCGAGAGCATTTTCTCCTTTCCTAAGACCCACTCAGGCGAAATATTTAAGGTACGTGATGTGGAGACCCAACTCCTTCTACACACGCAATTTGGGCAAAATCAGCATGTCCCGATTGGTGACCTCCCCTTGTGAGAAGCTTATTTCCACAGTTTTAGAAAGCATCGTTCATGCAAAACTCAGCTTGCCCTTTTCTCACAAGATAAACTGCAAACTATGGATGAATAGCAACAGGCAGATGCCATACTTCCAGATAGTGTTTGACACAGTGCCTCACAGCAGGTTGTTAACGAAGGTACTAGCATATGGAATTAGTGCACAGATATTGAAGTGGCTCGAAGACTTCTTAAGTAACAGAACCCAGTATGTTGTCCTCGAAAACAAGTGTTTATCAGAGAAAAGTATACCGTCAAGAGTGACCCAGGGAAGTGTGATAGGACCACTGTTGTTTTCTATATACATAAATGATTTGGCAGACAGGGTGGGCAGCAGTCTGCAGTTGTTTGCTGACAATGCTGTGGTGTAGGGTAACATATTGAAGTTGAGTGACTGTAGGAAGATACAAGACGATTTAAACAAAATTTCTAGTTGGTGTGATGAATGGCAGCTAGCTTTAAATGGGCAAAAATGTAAGTTAATATGGATGAGCGGGAAGAACAAATCTGTGGTGTTCAAATACAGTATTACTAGTGTGCTGCTTGACACAGTCACATCATTTAAATATCTTGGCATACTGTTGCAAAACAATATGAAATGGAGAAATCATGTGAGAACTGTGGTAGGGAAGCCAAATGGTCAACTCTGGTATATTGGGAGAATTTCAGGAAAGAGTGGTTCACCTGCAAAGGAGACCTTATATAGGACACTGGTGCAACCTGTTCTTGAGTACTGTAGGAGTGTTTGAGATCTGTACCAATTTGGATGGCAGGAAGACATTCAAACAATTCAGAGATGGGCTGCTAGATTTGTTACCTGTAGGTTGGAACACCACATAAATGTTAAGGAGATGCTTCAGGAACTCAAATGTGAATCCCTGGAGGGAAGTGGTTTTTGAGAAACATTAAGAAATTTTAGAGAACCAGCATTTGAAGCTGACTGCTGAACATTTCTATTGCGATCAATATACACTGTGTGTAAGGACCACGAAGATAAGATACGAAAAATTAGGGCTCATACAGAGCATACAGACTGTCTTTTTTTTCCCTCGCTCTATTTGTTAGTGGAACAGGAAAGGAAATGACTAGTACTGGTACACAACACTCTCCGCCACACACCATATGGCGGCTTGCAGAGAATCGATGCAGAAGTACCAGGTGGTTATTTTTTTTTAGAAGTTTCCCTATTTAACACGTTATAACACAGAAACTAATTACTGTACCAAGTACCAAACTTGGTAGCATTAATGTCCAGAGTATGGAATGCATGATACCCATGTGTCACAGTGCCATCGTCCAGTTCCAACTATGGCCACCATATACCATGATCAGTCATCGTGATTCATAGTCTCACACACCTGACTTGTCACATTGCACTTGTTGATGTCTCAACATGAGCTTGGATGAAAGGAGCAGGACATTATTGGTGAAGCTCTATTATCAAAACAATAGTAATGCTGCAACTGCACTTCAAGAATACCACCAGCTGAAAGAATTACAGAAGGGTCCCCTTTCTCCATCTGATGTGTGGAGCATGAAGAAGTAGTTCAAATCTGGGCATCGCTGTGGGAAAAAGCCGACAACTGGTCATACCACAGGTGGTTGATGAAATAGCTGTTGCTATGGCAGACAGCACTGCGCGCAATTCCTGATCGCCACGCAGTGCATGTGCTGTGTCACGGCAGTTGAATATCCCTGTGGTCCACTGTACGGAAGGTGCTTCGAAACATTCTCAAATGATATCTGTACCAGATCCGTATCACACAGCAACTTCCACCACAGAAGGCTCTCCACTTTCTCACAAGGATTGACGTCGAGAGGGCTGGCCCTGAACTATCCTATGGACAGACGAAGCTCATGGTATAGCTTCATGGCTATGTTCATCATTAGTCCATTATTTTTTTAACAGGTTCGTGCTCAAGGACCAAAGACGTGCACTGTGACTGGACAGCGTTACTGTGATATGCCTCGCCAGCATGTCATATGCACCCTACAGGAGAGAGATGTATCGAACTCAATAGTGTTCATTCAAGATGGGTCCACACCAAAAATCGCTTGGGAAGTTCACCTACTTCTCCGAACCACATTTGGAAATGATCGAATTATCGACCGATTATTTCCAAATGCTTTTCCAGCACAATAGCCTGATCTCACTCCCTGTAATTTCTGGTTGTGGGGCTACCTGAAAGACAGGGTTTACCAGGAGAATTTTCACACATGTTCTGATCCGAAGCACAACATATCAAGAGACGTAGCTAGCATACCTATGGACAGGCTTCATTCTGCTGAGCAGAGTGCAATCCTGCACTTTCACACCCTTCTGGACACCGAAAGGCACCATACTGAGCCCCTTTTGTAGCCTTAATGGGTGCCAGTACGTAATGGTATGATGTACCGTAGCAGCATATTAAAAGTGTTTCGACTGAACTGATTCTGCATTATTTCTCTTCCGCATGTCCTTGACATTAATGCTACCAAGTTTGGTTCTTGTACATTAATTAGTTTCTGTGTCACAATGTGTTAAATAGGGTTAGTGTAATTATAACCATCCGGTAGATGTAGATGGGGACAGTAGTTTACCTAAGATACAGGCCAGGACACTTACGGGAGCAGACGATGTGTTGCAAGGGTAACCCCCATCTTTGTGGCTCAAAGAAGCTGGTGGTGGAAGGAATGATCCACATAGCTTGGGCTGTGAAGCAGCTTATTCCGACCGATGTGATCGTGTGCAGCTTTCGTGACATTTTACACCACTGGTCGTCGCCTTTCTGATGGTGCAGCATTACTTCCAGCTACTAACCACAACTTATAATCCCCACCGCCACACATTCTTCCCATCAGAACTTTATATCTTTCCTTCTCCTTTCCTGTGTATGATAATGACTTTGCACGATCAAATATCCTCACGTCACAATCCATCCTGTTGCTACCAGTACAATTTGTCCCGTCCTTTTAACTTTATGAATTCACTCTATACTACCCAGTTCTTCTTACAGCCACCTAACACTTTCAGTTGCCAATTTCCTGTGTTATTTACATTTCCTATTATCATCCCTATCCCAATGGACCACTGCTCGCACATTGCTGCACCAGTTCAGTTCAGAAAAGTAACTCTTTTTCCTTGCAATAATCCAGTCCCATATCTTGCTCTTTAAATGCTGTCTGAACCATACAATCCCCTCAAAATGCCTACCCATAAAAATCCCAGGAGGGATCCCACTCTCCTCCATTCACAACAACCCACACCTTTCCTCAGATTCTGCCCAGTCCCTATCCCTCACGAACCTGGTACTGCAAAAGCACCTCTCTACAGTACAGGCATTCCAAAACCAACTGTACTCCCTCTGCAAGACACTATTGCAGTGCAATATTCACTACATACGCAACATCTCTGAAATAAAAACCTTTGCACTCCAAAACCTCGAGGAGCATTCCAGACACCAGCTCCACAAACTGTCAACCTACTGGCACCCTAATCCTGTCTTGAGGTACCACTATCCATTAACATCCATCTTATTCATAATGAACCCCCTTGTCAACCCCTCATAGGTCCCAGAGCCTGCCTATCTGACCACTTTCATTTACCACATCCACCAAAACTCCCTCCCAACACCCCACAACCCAAGCAAACCTCAAACACCGTTGCTAACCTCTCCGGCAAAAACCTTAGTCCCACATACATTTCAATCCAATCCAAAAGCCTAACCTTCAGCCCTACATCCCATTTTAACAATGTTGGTCTTGTCAGAGACTGCTCTCCTCCTCCTCCTACAGTGGAAACACTCACAGTTACCAATCCCTCCAACCAAACCCAACCTCATCCAGTATTGAACCTTGCCTCTCCCAGTTCATACCACCGTCCGACCGCGACCCTTATTGCCCCTCTCCCCCCTCAATATAACCCCTCCCCCCTAGTCAGCTTCCAGTTACACAACATTAACACTTGTTCAATGAATCATGAATATGACATTTCGTAATGATGTGGATGGTGCCAGTAATTCCTCAACTCCAACTTGGCATCCAACCTTCCCCAGGTCCCTTCTTAAGAACATCAACCCTTCTGTAGGTGAAAAGACAGCCATACACAACCTGAATACAGATCCAGACCTAATCATCCTCCCTAGAGACAAAGGCTCCACCACTTTTATGATGAGTTGCAGTGACTACCTGACAAAAGGCCTCTCCCAACTGTCCGACTCCTCCACCTACAAGCTCTGCCAGAGTAATCTCATCCCAGAAGTCCAGCATAACCTCTAATCCATACTGAAATCCATGTACTTTCCAGAACTTCTCACCTGAGTTCCATGTCCTTCCACACCCCAATAACACACAGCACACCCATTTCCACCCCAAAAATCCACAAACCCAAATATCTTGGTCACCCCACTGTAGCTGGCTTTCATGCTGCCACTGAAAGAATTTCTGCTCTTGTTAACCAACACCTCCAACCAAATGCCCGAAACCTCGACTCCCACATCAAAAGTATCCGGACACCCCCAAAAACATACTTTTTCATATTATGTGCATTGTGCTGCCAGCTACTGCCGGATATACCATATCAGCGACATCAATAGTCATTAGACATACCGAGAGAGCAGAATGGGGCGCTCCACAGAACTCACGGACTTCGAATGTGGTCAGGTGATTGGGTGTCACTTCTGTCATATGTCTGTACACGAGATTTCCACACTCCTAAACATCCCTAAACCCACTGTTTTCAATGTGACAGTGAAGTGGAAACACAAAGGGACACGTACAGCACAGGAGTGTACAGGCCAAACTTGTCTGCTGACTGACTGAAACCGCCAACAGTTGAAGAGGGTCGTAATGTGTAATAGGCAAACATCTATCCAGACCATCACACAGAGATTCCAAACTGCATCAGGATCCACTGCAAGTACTATGACAGTTAGGTGGAAGGCGAGGAAACTTGGATTTCATGGTGGTCGAGGGGCTGTTCATAAGCCACACATCACACCGGAAGATGCCAAACGGTGCCTCACTTGGTGTAAGGAGTGTAAACATTGGACAATTGAACAGTGGAAAAACATTGTGTGGAGTGACGAATCATGGTACACAATATGGAGATCCAATGGCAGGGTGTGGGTATGGCGAATGCCTGGTGAACGTTATCTGCCAACGTGTTGTGCCAACAGTAAAATTCGGAGGCAGTGGTGTTATGGTGTGGTCGTGTTTTTTGTGGAGGGGGCTTGCACCCCTTGTTGTTTTCCATGGCATCTATTACAGCACAGGCCTACATTGATGCTTTAAGCACCTTCTTGCTTCCCGCTGTTGAAGAGCAATTCGGGTGTGGCAACTGCATCTTTCAACAGGATTGGGCACCTGTTCGTAATGCATGGCCTACAGCAGAGTGGTTACACAACAGCAACATCCCTGTAATGGAGTCCTGACCTGAATCCTACAACAGTGCAGCACTCCGTGAAGAATGGGCTGCCATTACCCAAGAAACCTTACAGCATCTGATTGAACATATGCCTATGAGAGTGGAAGCTGCCATCAAGGCTACGGGTGGACCAACACCATACTGAATTCCAGCATTACCGATGGAGGGTGCCATGAACTTTGAAGTCATTTTCAGCCAAGTGTCCGGACACTTTTGATCACATAGTCCTTCCTTCACCGACTTTCACCAATCCCCATCCCTTAAACTCATGGATCCCTACTTGTCACTGCTGATGCCACCTCCCTATACACCAATATCCCTCATGCCCATTGTCTTTCCACTACTTCTTCCAACATCAGTCAGATTCCAAACCCACCAACTCATTCCTCATGCACCTTACCAGCTATGTCCTGACCCACAACTACTTATCCTTTGAATGGAAGGTTTATAAACAAATCCATGACACAGACATGGGCACCCACATGGCACACTCCTATGTTAACCTTTTTATGGGCAATCTAGAGGAAGGCCTATTGTTGTTGTTGTGGCCTTCAGTTCAGAGACTGGTTTGATGCAGCTCTCCAAGCTACTCTATCCTGTGCAAGCTGCTTCATCTCCCAGTACCTACTGCAACCTACATCCTTCTGAATCTGCTTAGTGTATCCATCTCTTGGTCTCCCTCTACAATTTTTACCATCCACGCTGCCCTCCAATACTAAACTGGTGATCCCTTGATGCCTCAGAACATGTCCTACCAACCGATCCCTTCTTCTAGTCAAGTTGTGCCACAAACTTCTCTTCTCCCCAATCCTATTCAATACTTCCACATTAGTTATGTGATCTACCCATCTAATCTTCAGCATTCTTCTGTAGCACCACATTTCGAAAGCTTCTATTCTCTTCTTGACGAAACTAGTAATCGTCCATGTCTCACTTCCATACATGGCTACACTCTATACAAATACTTTCAGAAATGACTTCCTGACACTTAAATCTATACTCGATGTTAACAAATTTCTCTTCTTCAGAAACGCTTTCCTTGCCATTGCCAGTCTACATTTTATATCCTCTCTACTTCGACCATCATCAGTTATTTTGCTTCCCAAATATCGAAACTCCTTTACTACTTTAAGTGTCTCATTTCCTAATCTAATTACCTCAGCATCACCCGACTTAATTTGACTACATTCCTTTTCCTCATTTTGCTTTTGTTGATGTTCATCTTATATCCTCCTTTCAAGACACTATCCATTCCGTTCAACTGCTCTTCCAAGTCCTTTGCTGTCTCTAGCAGAATTACAATGTCATCGGCGAACCTCAAAGTTTTTATTTCTTCTCCATGGATTTTAATACCTACTCCAAATTTTTCTTTGGTTTCCTTCACTGCTTGCTCAATATAGAGATTGAATAACATCGGGGATAAGCTACAACCCTGTCTCACTCCCTTCCCAACCACTGCTTCCATTTTGTGTCCCTCGACTCATACCTGCCATCTGGTTTCTGTACAAATTGTAAGTAGCTTTTTGCTCCCTGTATTTTACCCCTGCCACCTTCAGAATTTGAAAGAGAGTATTCCAGTCAACATTGTCAAAAACTTTCCCTAAGTCCACAAATGCTAGAAACGTAGGTTTGCCTTTCCTTAATCTAGCTTCTAAGATAAGTCGTAGGGTCAGTATTGCCTCACGTGTTCCGATATTTCTACGGAATTCAAACTGATCTTCCCGGAGGTCGGCTTCTACTAGTTTTTCCATTCGTCTGTAAAGAATTCGCGTTAGTATTTTGCAGCTATGACTTATTAAACTAATAGTTCAGTAATTTTCACATCTGTCAACACCTGCTTTCTTTGGGATTGGAATTATTATATTCTTCTTGAAGTCTGAGGGTATTTCGCCTGTCTCATACATCTTGCTCACCAGATGGTAGAGTTTTGTCAGGACTGCCTCTCCCAAGGCTGTCAGTAGTTCTAATGGAATGTTGTCTACTCCCGGGGCTTTGTTTCGACTCAGGTCTTTCAGTGCTCTGTCAAACTCTTCACGCAGTATCATATCTCCCATTTCATCTTCATCTACATCCTCTTCCATTTCCAAAATATTGCCTAGCAGTACATCGCCCTTGTATAGACCCTCTATATACTCCTTCCACCTCTCTGCTTTCCCTTCTTTGCTTAGAACTGGGTTTCCATCTGAGCTCTTGATATTCATACAAGTGGTTCTCTTTTCTCCAAAGGTCTCTTTAATTTACCTGTAGGCAGTATATATCTTATCCCTAGTGAGACAAGCCTCTACATCCTTACATTTGTCCTCTAGCCATCCCTGCTTAGCCATTTTGCACTTCCTGTCGATCTCATTTTTGAGACGTTTGTATTCCTTTTGGCCTGCTTCATTTACTGCATTTTTATATTTTCTCCTTTCATCAATTAAATTCAGTATTTCTTCTGTTAGCCAAGGATTTTTACTAGCCCTCGTCTTTTTACCCACTTGATCCTCTGCTGCCTTCACTACTTCATCCCTCAAAGCTACCCATTCTTCTTCTACGGTATTTCTTCCCCATTCTTGTCAATTGTTCCCTTATGCTCTCCCTGAAACTCTATACTACCTCTGGTTTAGTCAGTTTATCCAGGTCCCACCTCCTTAAATTCCCACCTTTTTGCAGTTTCTTCAGTTTTAGTCTACAGTTCATAACCAATAGATTGTGGTCAGAGTCCACATCTGCCCTGGTAATGTCTTACAATTTAAAACCTGGTTCCTAAATCTCTGTCTTACCATTAGATAATCTATCTAAAACCTGTCAGTATCTCCAGGATTCTTCCATGTATACAACCTTCTTTTATGATTCTTGAACCAAGTGTTAGCTATGATTAAGTTTTGCTCTGTGCAAAATTCTACCAGGCAGCTTCCTCTTTCGTTTCTTACCCCCAATCCATATTCACCTACTACGTTTCCTTCTCTCCCTTTTCCTACTGATGAATTCCAGTCACCCATGACTATTAAATTTTCGTCTCCCTTCACTATCTGAATAATTTCTTTTATTTCTTCTTCGTCATCTGCAGAGCTAGTTGGCAATATAAAGTTGTACTACGGTGGTAGGCGTGGGCTTCGTATCTATCTTGGCCACAATAATGTGTTCACTATGCTGTTTGTAGTAGCTTACCCACATTCCAATTTTCATGTTCATTATTAAACCCATTCCTGCATTACCCCTATTTGATTTAGTGTTTATAACCCTGTAGTCACCTGACCAGAAGTCTTGTTCATCCTGCCACCGAACTTCACTAATTCCCACTATATCTAAGTTTAACCTATCCATTTCCCTTTTTAAATTTTCTAACCTACCTGCCCGATTAAGGGATCTGACATTCCACGCTCCGATCTGTAGAATGCCAGTTTTCTTTCTCCTGAAAATGACGTCCTCTTGAGTAGCCCCGCCCGGAAATCCGAATGGGGGACTATTTTACCTCCGGAATATTTTACCCAAAAGGACGCCATCATCATTTAACCATACAGTAAAGCTGCATGCCCTCAGGAAAGATTACGGCTGTAGTTTCCCCTTGCTTTCAGCCGTTCGCAGTACCAGCACAGCAAGGCCGTTTTGGTTAGTGTTACAAGGCCAGATCAGTCAATCATCCAGACTGTTGCCCCTGCAACTACTGAAAAAGCTGCTGCCCCTCTTCAGGAACCACACGTTTGTCTGGCCTCTCAACAGATACCCCTCCGTTGTGGTTGCGCCTATGGTATGGCTATCTGTATCACTGAGGCACGCAAGCCTCCCCACCAACGGCAACATCCATGGTCCAGGGGAGGAGGGGGGGGGGGGGGGGGGGGGGGTTGCTTAGAGCCTCCCAAAACTCCGAATACCTAATCTGCTTCATGTTCATTGATGATATCTTCATGATATGGACTCAGGGCCATGACATCCTATTCACATTCCTTCACAATCCCAATACCCTTTCCCCCATCCACTTCAGTTGGTCAACCTCTAGCCAATGCACATCCTTCCTGGACATTGACCTCCAACCTTCTGATGGCTCCATCCATGCCTCTGCCCATATTACGCCCATAACCAGCAGCAGTACATGCATTTCGACAGATCCCATCCTCTCCACACCAAAAAACCTCTCACATACAGCCTAGCCACCCATCGACAATGTATCTGCAGTGATGAGAACTCCCTTGCCCAGTATGCTCAAGGCCTCATAAAAGCCTTTACAGACAGGCAATACTTTCCAAACTTAGTACACCAACAGATCTCTTGGGCCGAAACCTCACACACCGCCAATCCCCCCACCACCCCAAGCATCAGCAACAAAGGAGCAACCCCCACAACAATCAATGTCACCCTGGACTAGAACAACTGAACCATATACTTTGACAAGGCCTTTATTATCTCTCCTCCTGTCCAGAACTACGGGACATCCTACCCAGATCCTTCCCACTCTTCCCAAAGAAGTGTTCCGTCACTCACCCAACCTACACATCATCTTAGTCCATTCCTATGTCACTCCCACTACCAATATGTTGCCACAGAGATCACATGTCTTAACATACCTACTCTGCTGGAAACACTGCACAGCTTTTTATGTTGGTATGACTAGTAGTCATCTGTCCACCAAGATGGTTGGCCAATGCCCAATTGTTGCAAAGAACAAAATTGACTACCTGGTGGCATAACATGTTCAATTTTAATGTCTGCTTCACAAGTTGAATGTCCGGGATTCTTTCCTCCACCGTCAGCTTCTCTGATCATGCTGATGGAACTTATCCTTACAACACGACTTCTGCTCCTGTAACTGTCCTGGCCTCAACATCGGGTAACCCACTGTCCTCGCACACTCCACACAACAGTTCCCCCTTCCTGTGTCCTGTCACCCCCTCCCAGTTCATATCCCCATGTCACCTTCACTGTATGCCGCTTCCCAACGCCCATTACAATCATGCCCGCCCATATATCTGCCACACCTTCCTCCCACATTCCTAGCCAGCAAACCACCTACCTACCTTTGTGCCACTATCCACCCAACTCCCAGTCCCTTCCCCTGCCTCTATCTCCCTCTTCCTCCTCCTCTTCCTCTTCCCACCCTAACCCACTACAACCACCACGACCATTCCACCTACCGGAAAATAGTCTGGCAGTTTCCGGTGACTAGAGGGAGCAGTGTGGTGCTGGTGTGCCAGACTCACACTCACACTTTACTAATGAGCTTATGTGGAGTTGTTTCGCCATCTTCTTTTCAGGACAGCCGGCTGCGACTGTCTGCCTAACTTCTCCAAAGATAAGATGCTGTTTTGGAGGAATTTTTTATACTCTTAAAATAACTCCGTACACTCAGGATACTTTTAAACCAATTGCACTATATTTCCATTTCCACAAACAAGACACCATATAAATGATTCAATTTTTGTAAGCCCAACAATTACCGGTCCAACAGATACTCTTACATACTTTGTAACAAATACAATCTAGAAAGCTCTATCAAATCCACCATCCGGACCTCACGAAAGTAAGTGAATAAGTAAGTGTCTCTTCTTTTCTTTAACTACATTCAACTGTTCTCAATAATGACTGACAGCACCGTCATGGAGTATGGCGAGTCTGCTCCTTGTGCTGGGCGTGTAACTTCTGAGGCAAGTGCGGCGACTATCTGCCTGCGCCAATCAACCATCAATACACACCAGTCCTGCACAAACACATAATCAAGGCGCAGTAGACACAGTTCCACTTTCACACACTCATCTTTAAAATAACGTTTGTTCGAGATGGTGGAAATACGAGTGTGTCTACAATTTACCCTGCAAGGCACTACAATAGCATTTGTTGGTTCAGATGGCACCAAATAGGGACATGTCTAGGTTGTGTGTGTGTGTGTGTGTGTGTGTGTGTGTGTGTGTGTGTGTGTGTGTGTTTACTCTAGCTCATTAAAGGATAAGTTCGAAAGCTAGCAAGTTTTCTTTCTTTTGTTTGTGCGATTCCTAATAAGCTTTAGAACTGGCTGTTTTGCTAATGGAGTTATTGTCACAGTGTTTTCATTACTATCATGTTTTCTGAATGCACACAGAGCTCAGCAATCTCATGAAAATGATTTTCTTATTGTAAGTAATATCTCATTTTAATTACTTCCAGTCTACCTGGAAGCATTTTTTCTCACTATTCAGTCTTCTCACAGACTGTGTACCTCTACGGGACATAAAGCTGCTAGATATCACAAGTTGATTTGGGTATGTTGCCAACAACAAAGGGAGGTTACAACAGTTCAAAGTCTAACCTCCAGCACTGTCACAGTTAAACAGACCAAGAAATTTTTCAAACACATTCAGACCCCCCACACACAAGCACAGGTATATCAAACCAGGCAGTCATATTAAGATAATTAGGTGACTTTCATCAATGCTACCCATCTATAATTCAGTAATTAAAATTCCTTTGCTTGCACTGACATAAAAAGTCACTGCTGTTCTAACCATGATCACCTAGAGCGGCACCAACAACTTCTACAGAGTGTCAACAAAGTCTCACAGATAATGACTTCACATCAGCAATGTCATCTTTAAAAAGGAATATAAAACAATTTCCCCTTTATGATAATTATCTACTTCCAAAATAATGAACCATTGCGGTATTAAGTGTGACATTTTGTCTTACTATAGTTAAATTAAAATAAATTCCTTTGCTCCATGAAGTTCAAGACATCTCCTCGCTATATGAACTCTTCCATGTTAAGTCCTTTACCAACCCTCCTTTACATTAGGCCATCTCTGTCTTTTCTTACCTCTTGAAGTTCTGCAAAGAAATCCTTTGGCCTCACTGCCTGTTTGGTTAACTATATGCCCTGGCCATCTCCGTTTCATTTTCATTACGGTCGTAGTTACATATACCACTGCAGACTGATTCCTGAATCATTTGTTTTGTTTTCTGTCTCCCCTTTTAACTTCTAACATGCATCTTCCCAACACTCAGTTTCTGAATGGTTTTCCCTACTGAATAAATGTCTAAATAGTTAGCCATTACATCAAAACAGATAACACACAATGAGTGTTAATTTTCCTTACATTGGATGCTTGCAGCTGAAAACACTATTAAGTTTACCATCCGCATTAAATGCCATTTGTACATTTCAGTTTATTTGTCTTCCTGTATGTCAGGAGACATTAACTGCCATCAATAGTAAAACTTGACAGTTTTTTCTACAACTTCATTACTAATTTACACAGTTTTCTTTCTGCTGTGGGGTTTATATGTTATTTTATTCTCTAATATTGAATTTCTGACCTATTTTTAAAATTATTCCATTGAGTTAAGCCATTTTTGTTGAAGTTCATGTGAACAATAGGCAAACAGCACAATATCACAAACTATAAGTAGATAGTTCAAATCCATTTCTTCAAAACATATTTGTTCATTATTTTTCCATCCTGAGGACATGAAAACTTCTACAGCCACTGAGAACAGATCTGGTGATATGGAATCTACTTGCCTTACCCCTCTTTCAGTTCTGAATTTCTTACTATTCTAATGGAAGTCGTAGCTCTGTAATCTGCTAACAGGCTAAATCAGCAACTTGTTTCTCTGTGAGATGTTGATACAGATTTTGTTCAATATGAGTGAAATGCTTAAGGGTAATTCCACATCAATTCAGCACAGAAAAGTAAACTGATCCACACAAGAGAGGGAAAACTACTAATCTGTAGAGGTATATGACAGTTCTGATAAATTTTATAGGTCGCAAAGTTTCAAAATAGTGCGAAATTTACATGCATCTGTCTGAACATAAATGACTATAATTCTGGTTCTAATCCAGATACATCACTGAAACTTGTATCATTGAAAACCTAATGAGTAGAGCTTAACATTGATATGCAAGACGGGAGATTTCTAATACCTTTCACATTCAACGTTACTGACCTTAATCTTTGACCTTGAGCATTTCAAAACACTCCACTTTCAGTATCTTTTTGGGGGGAACAAAATATATTGAATTGCTCCAATATGCTTCTATAAACTGGTAAATATCAACATCACACACCAAAGACATCAAGGCCAAAAATTTATTTTCTTAGCTTCAATGTACTATCAAAATGCAGAAGGCAGCACATAAATACTAAATACAAATTATTGAAAAATACAATTTGTAAGTAATTTTGTACAAAATTATGCTTTGTATTAGTATATGGTATTATGAACCACTTACCATGTAGCTTCAATGAACAGTCAATAAAAAGTGGTCACATCTCATTTCACAAGTCTCCAATTAAAATTGTTAATGGTCACCATACCTGATGCAGGGACACAGTATATCCTGCCAGCTGGTGTCACTGGATCCAGTCTTGTGAGAATGTCACATCTTCTGCTAACAAATGTGTCTGGTATGGCAGGAAATACAAATGATGGAGATGGTCCATGCTGATGCAACTTCATCTATTTCTTCATAATTTTATTATGAAAATTATGAAAAGGATGGTTGCTACTCATCATATAGTGGAGATGCTGAGTCACAGAGAGGCTATCAAAGAAAGCTTTCAGCCAAATAGGTCTTTATCAGAATTAGACACACACACACACACACACACACACACACACACACACACACACACACAGCCAGCTCATGCACACATGAGCACAGTCTCTAGTTGTCAGGCTTTTTGCTTTGCCTATCTGCGATGCAGCATTTTCACTATGTGGTGAGCAGCAATTATCCTTTTCATAATATTGCCATTATTCCATCATGGATTGTCCATTATTCATAACTTTGGAAGACATATGCAGCCCACCAACAATTGTCATACATAAAGGCAACAAATCTATGTATGTTTTAACAGCATTTATTTCCATATATCAAACACCGACATTTCTCTGCTCACTAAAGAAGCAGAATATGTCTTTATCAGGTTACCTTCCATTAGGAAACTGGGTGCACTCAGCGGCTGTTATGCAATTTATAAAAGATAGAGCACAGCAACCAGTCGTCATCTAATCCAGATTTCGGCTGGTGCCTAGCCATTATCAACGCACTATTTTTTAAACTCGATGAATGTTAGTTCCCTGTTGTTTGTGTGTCAGTCACAGTTCTTTGAATAAATATTCAAAGATCTGTGACTGGCACCCGAACAATAGGGAACTAATATGCACCGAGTTTAAAAAATAGTGCATTGATAATGGCTAGGTAGTAGCTGAAATCTGGAGTTGCATAATAAAATCTGCACAAAAGGACAACTGATTGCTGCGCTCTATCATTTATAAAGGAATATGTCTTTGTTACAATGAAGCTAATGGGTACATGGGTACCTGGAATTGTACTTGTATTCTTGCAATGTTGCTTCAGTTGGCAATGACTTAATCATGATGGGAAACTGATGTGTAGTCGAATACACATGAAAGAATATTTTCTTTGCACCTCTGAAAGAGCTGTCAGTCTGTCAAAATATGGGTTTCATGTCACTTGAGGCTGACAAGTGAGGCTAATCTCTTTGCAGCCCCTACAATCTCACCCCAAGGTCCTTCACCGTGATCTTCGTAGTGACAGGACAAGAAATTCTTTCTGTTTTTGTATTGGGCAGCACATCCATCAAAAACATAGTAAATGTGCTTTGTAGTTGGAAAGTGACATTTTAAGACACTGATGAGACAGTGCTGGAAAGAATACATACATATATTGTATCATGCTGAAGGCGATCAGATACTTCCACATATGACACATGGTGTATTTCATTTGTATTTGTGGTCTGTAGTAAGTTACAAACTGGTGGATGGTAACCAGTGAATTATTCCAGTGAAATCCCTGTACTTAACCCTGAATGGTGAAGGAGTAATGCTCTAGAAAACCACAAACAAACTCTACAAAATCGCAAACAACAAATTATTCACTTACTTTGAGTTGTCCTTTAGCAATTTTAAAGATCTGTGACTGCAGCTGGGTGATAATGAGCAGAAGGAGCTTGTTGTAAACTTTATGCAAACTAACCTGCCCGTAGTTACCCAACACTTGGATGTAATTTCACCAATGCAGTTTTTACCAACTGATAGATAATCATTCAGCCTTCTCAAACTTTGACAACAGGGACATGCGCCTGAGAAACATTGTGGAAGTGCAGGACTGCATGTAACAGATGCTATACAGTGCTTTTATGATGGTCATGTGTGTTCTTCACACTTCATTAGTTCTTTCAATTTACACACGTCAATTATTAACTTAAAATTCTGATGTGAGAGAAACAAAAAACATGGGTTCCACTGGCATGGACAGGAACACAATGCTTTGTCAGCAACTGATAAAATTTTGAGAATCCAATATTTACATCTGGTTATCTATTTTTTAAATATGCATACAGTTCCTTCAGATTGCATAATTATAGCTGCTTCTGCTTATTTACTCCAATTCTATTTCATTTCACATACGCACAGTCTTTTCTTCCTAGCATCACAAGGCTCACGTTACAATCACAGTAAAATTCGTGGATGAGCTGATGGTTTTTTCACAACGTCTTACCTAGTTATGGATTTGGTGTCATTAGTATACCATGTTCTGCTACTGTTTTGCTCTTTGTATTTTGTAATCTAAAGTGTAAAATTCTTTCATGGTTTTCCTTATGCTCCAGCTCTTGGGAAATGCTTCATAATTTGTATTTTGTCACATATACATTCTGTGTTGTGAAACTTATCTTTTACCTGTGCTGTGATTTCTCTTTCTCCATTTTTTATACTCTTCTTTTTCCAGTTGTACCACGTAAGTATGCTCCAACACAAGAGGCAACCTTTCCAATTTTTGTTTATGCATTTAGCCTCTGTCTCTTCACAGGAGATTCACCCAGAAACTGAAGGTTAATATTTAAAGAATCTAATGCCAGATCAGATGCTCTTTCATCTGCACTATCATCATCTCTGGAAGTACCTTGCACAGCTGAGGCAACACCTGCAGGGGTTGAAGGGTTTTGTGGATTGCTTTCTACATCTGCTTCAAATTTTTCCACCAGGAAATACATCAGAACACTTGTTTACCATCCACTCCTGAGCACTTCTCAAATTCAACTGTACTCCTGCAACACTACCTTTAAATGGATTTGTGACAGTTCATTTTGACCTGAGATGCATTTTTTACAAGCTACTACTACAGACTATTTCCCAGTACATGTACACTGCAGTTTGAGTAAACAAGCCACACCCACGAAACAAGCCAATAATGACTGGTTGAAATAAAAGTCTCTATGATTCATTATTAACAACAAGAAATTTTCACAAATTTGTGAGTATAATAGTGACTGCTATTGTCGGCTGTTCTGGAAGAAGTCACTGCATTTTGTTAGTGCAGTGATGGAGACAAAATAAATTTTTGATCCTGAGTCTTTGATGTGCCTTCTTGATATTAACCAAATTTATAGTAACATACTGGAGCAACACAACCTATTTTTTTTCCAAAAAAATTGAAGGTGGTATGTTTTGAGAGAATCAAGGTCAAAGTGACCTTGAACGTGAAAATTCTTAGAAACCAGCCATCTTGCATATCAATGGAAAGCTCTACTCATTAGCTTCTCAGTGACATAAATTTCGCTGCTGTACCTGGATTACAATCAGAATTGTAGTCATTTATGTTAAATTTCACACCATTTCAAAACTTTGCAGACCTATGGCTTTTCTCACAACTGTAATACACCTCTGCTAATTGGTAGCTTTTCATCTCTTATCTGGATCACTGGACGTACCACATTTGAAACAAATCTGACAGTCGGGGTGAGTGCTGCATTGAGTTTATATGAAATTACCTTTCTGTAAAATCTGTGAATCCATTTCCTTGGTTTTATAGTTTTTTTCGCGAGTTGCAAATGGTCTACTGTGTTGCCATCCACTTCTAAAGCCAGCTAGTTTCTTTGTCTGATTAAAATCTATTTTTCCCCTAAGCAACCTAATTTTATGGAACATCTCATTCATTGTGGAGCTAAGGGTTAATAGAGCTACAGTCTCTTTACCCCTTTTTGTTGCAAAGGAGAATAATTACGGTACTGTTCAGGTTTTGAGAAACCGTCTTCCTCCACATACATTTTGTAAACAAATTTGTCAGTTCCTCTTATACCACTTTGACTCCAGCTTCAACCACTTCCTCTAAAACACCATCTCCATATACCTTCATACCTCAAATGGTTTTACATAGCTCAACTGACATTACTTTTACAATGTAATTTTCATTATTAACCTCCAGTGGTTTCAATTTTCTCTTGCACTATGTAAGCATTTAAATAAATCTTGAATTTTTTTTATTATTTACTCTCCCTTATTAGTATGACATTTGATGAAATCCAACTTACATTTCTATTTTATTTTCTTTGTATTATTATTGTTTTCAATTGTTTCATCATGTGTGGTTCAATGGCTCAGTGATGAATATCTAAATCATGGATCAAGATCTTTTAGTTCGATATCCAGTCAGTCCTAGGACTTTTATCTGTCAAGTACAGCAAAACCCCGAACTAACTAACCTGCATTTAAGGAACTCCTGCTGTTAATGAATATTTTCTTCAGTCCTGGCAATATTCCCATAAAAATAATATTAATCATCCTTAGTTTTAACGAACACCACTCTAGGAAATACTCCAGTTTGAAGGATTAAACATGAAACATTTTGCAAATTAAAATTGAACCTTTACACAACTGCTAATGTGTCCAAGTGAGTTTTTGATTTATATGTTTCATGCAGGTCGTCTTTCGGATCATCTCATGGCAGTAAATGGTAACTTATTCTTCTGATCAACACGCACCTAGAACACAGTTTTTTGGTCAGTAACTCAAATATCCTTCTAGCGATACTGGAAAATGAGCTGAAGGAATAGGAAAGTGATTTCCGCCTTGCCCAACATGCGACTGTAGTCACGTGATCTAACTGTACGAAGTTAGATTGTGTGAAGTGTGAGCCAAGAAGTGTAGTTGTTTATTACTGAATTTATTAGTTTACTTCAGTGGAGTTATGGCTTGCAAATGTAGAAATCTCAATTCAGGAGAAGCTGGTGATCAGCCACAATGTTGAAGACAATCGCTAACAAAAAAAACTTTCCCATGTGGTGAAGGAGTACAATTTGGTGCCATGTTCATTGTGCAGCATACTAAAAAACAGAAGTGTTCTTAAATGCCTGTCTCTGTATCCAAAAGGTGAAGCATTTGCCTGTCAACACTAAATGCCATGCAAAACATTCTTTTACTACTGTTTCAAGGAATGGGAAGTGACAGCATTTTTACAAATGAATGCGTATTGCAAAAGAAGCCCCTTGAAATCATCCTAAAGATCAGTGTTGAAAATTTCAGTGCACCTAAGGACTGGCTGGACCATTTTAAAAAAATAAATAAAAATAAAAAAGTGATAATCTCTCATTTCTCTGAAAAAGTGAGGCTGCAAACACAGATATTGTAAATTTTTGAAGGAACATTACGTTGCCATGACTAACACAGGATTTTAAGCCTGGAGATATTTTCAATGCAGCTGAAACTGACTTCTTTTATAACTTACTTCCGACAAAAATGTATTCTATTAAGGGAGAAAAATGCCATGCAGATAAAAAATAAAGAAACAATGACTGCACTATTGTGTGTAAATAGTGATGAAAGTGAAAAAATACCTCCATTAGTAACAGAAAAATTTAAAACCCACAGGTTTCTCACAAATATAAAAATATTACCTTCTGATCAGAGCTGCCGGTGGCGGCGGCCAAGTGTGCATGAGGTGTGCTTGCTTGTGTGAATGTGTGTATGTTTTCTTTGCTGAGGAAGCCTATTGCCAATAGCTGCATGTGTAGCAGCCTTTTTGCTGTTCTTGTCTGCAACTCAATGGGTCATCTTTACGATGAGTAGCAATCTATCCTATTCCTTATATTGTTGTTATTTCAACCTGGAGTGTCCACTGTTTGAAAATGCTACCTTATACTTACAAGTACAACAGGAATGCCTGGATGACATCATAATCTTTACAAGATTTCTCACACAAGAAGGACAAGAGAACTTATTATCGAGCAATGCCCTGTACATCCCAAGGAAACACTATTATTGAAAATGTATGTGACGTTTTCTCTCCTCCATAATGCACAAATCATCTGCAGTCTCTGGACCTGTGCATAATACACCCCTTTAAAACCAAATACAGAATAGCAGTAGTGTAAAAGTCAATTTCATTCCTTGAGAGAAAGGAAGTGATGAGACTCAACATTCTCCAGGCTATGCATATGTTAATTGGTACCTAGAATAACATAACAGATTGTGTTAAATTGTTTCACAAAGGCTGGTTGTGGTGCATCAATTGCTGTTGAAGATGGCCTTGTTCTAGATGAATGGCATAGAATCACTTAGACATTCCAGAAAATGTGGTGGTGGTGGTGGTTAGTGTTTAACGTCCCGTCGACAACGAGGTCATTAGAGACGGAGCGCAAGCTCGGGTTAGGGAAGGATTGGGAAGGAAATCGGCCGTGCCCTTTCAAAGGAACCATCCCGGCATTTGCCTGAAACGATTTAGGGAAATCACGGAAAACCTAAATCAGGATGGCCGGAGACGGGATTGAACCGTCGTCCTCCCGAATGCGAGTCCAGTGTGCTAACCACTGCGCCACCTCGCTCGGTATAGAAAATGTGAAATTCCAGGATAATATTTCTTGCAATGATGATATCGTGACTTCCACATTCAAGATGAATGTGAGTTGTGTGAAGGGCTTCTGAAGGAAAACTGTGAGGTAGGAGGCAGTGACAACCAAGAAGAGGAAGAACAATAACAAGAACAAGAACTTGTGCCAAGATTCACAGCTGCTGTGCAGTTGATGCCATCAGGAAATAATTTTCCTCTTTAGGATAAAACATACAACTCTTCTAGATTCTTTTTTTTTTTTTTTTTTTAATGTGTTCCATTAAGATTGTGATTTTATAGATACTTTTACCACATAAACATACCTGAATTATGATTCTTGGTCACTCCTGTGTACTTGGGAAAAAAACCCATTTAAGGAAAACCCCTGTTTAAGGAAAAAATTTTCAGTCCCCAGAGATCATTAAAAAGGGTTGATTTGAAAAATACTGAGTTGTACCACAGTTCACAGTCCATGTTGAACTGTAGGTCCCCTGTAACTGGCTGGTGAAGACAGCTAAAAGTTCGGAGGAAGGCAACAGTATACCACCTTCAACAGGACCATGCCTCGTACAAAACTGTGGTGCTCCAACCAATCTTCGGATTGATGATAGCTTTACTTTTTTTATCTTCCCACATCTTTTGAAAGACATTCCTCAACAGTTTCATTTAGTTCAACATATTCTATCATAATGATTACAATGGTGGACTTAGGGCAACCAAACGAACGTCATCAGTGCTCTCACTGGAAATCAATGCATTCATTTCACGGATTAACACTGCCTCTTCTCACAAGTGAAATTGCACAGTGGTTCTCCAGGAATGTATATTAACAGCTTTCTTCAATGTCTGGCTTGTTTCTCTTATCATTGCCTCGAACTCCCACACATCCTCTTTTTTATTTGAGGTTTCCTTTTCTTTTAATTTATATGCACATAAAATAAATCTGCTGCTTGCAAAAGTTCCTTTGTTTAACACTTTCTTTTGTCTATGTCTATGTCAGAGGGTGTGTTACTGTGAACAGTTCAGTGACCGGGTTGTTCTAATCAGAATCAACAGCAGACCAACACCGACAACGATAGTTCAGGTATACATGCCGACGTCGCAAGCTGAAGATGAACAGATAGAGAAAGTGTATGAGGATATTGAAAGGGTAACGCAGTATGTAAAGGGGGACGAAAATCTAATAGTCATGGGCGACGGGAATGCAGTTGTAGGGGAAGAAGTAGAAGAAAAGGTTACAGGAGAATATGGGCTTGGGACAAGGAATGAAAGAGGAGAAAGACTAATTGAGGTCTGTAACAAGTTTCAGCTAGTAATAGCGAATACCCTGTTCAAGAATCACAAGAGGAGGAGGTATACTTGGAAAAGGCTGGGAGATACGGGAAGATTTCAATTAGATTACATCATGGTCAGACAGAGATTCCGAAATCAGATACTAGATTGTAAGGCGTACCCAGGAGCAGATATAGACTCAGATCACAATATAGTAGTGATGAAGAGTAGGCTGAAGTTCAAGACATTAGTCAGGAAGAATCAATACGCAAAGAAGTGGGATACGGAAGTACTAAGGAATGACGAGATACGTTTGAAGTTCTCTAACGCTATAGATACAGCAATAAGGAATAGCGCAGTAGGCAGCACAGTTGAAGAGGAATGGACATCTCTAAAAAGGGCCACCACAGAAGGTGGGAAGGAAAACATAGGTACAAAGAAGGTAGCTGCGAAGAAACCATGGGTAACAGAAGAAATTCTTCAGTTGATTGATGAAAGGAGGAAGTACAAACATGTTCCGGGAAAATCAGGAATACAGAAATACAAGTCGCTGAGGAATGAAATAAATAGGAAGTGCAGGGAAGCTAAGACGAAATGGCTGCAGGAAAAATGTTAAGACATCAAAAAAGGTACGATTGTCGGAAGGACAGACTCAGCATACAGGAAAGTCAAAACAACCTTTGGTGACATTAAAAGCAACGGTGGTAACATTAAGAGTGCAACGGGAATTCCACTGTTAAATGCAGAGGAAAGAGCAGATAGGTGGAAAGAATACATTGAAAGCCTCTATGAGGGTGAATATTTGTCTGATGTGATAGAAGAAGAAACAGGAGTCGATTTAGAAGAGATAGGGGATCCAGTATTAGAATCGGAATTTAAAAGAGCTTTGGAGGACTTACGGTCAAATAAGGCAGAAGGGATAGATAACATTCCATCAGAATTTTTAAAATCATTGGGGGAAGTGGCAAAAAAACGACTATTCACGTTGGTGTGTAGAATATGAGTCTGGCGATATACCATCTGACTTTCGGAAAAGCATCATCCACACAATTCCGAAGACGGCAAGAGCTGACAAGTGCGAGAATTATCGCACAATCAGCTTAACAGCTCATTCATCGAAGCTGCTTACAAGAATAATATACAGAAGAATGGAAAAGAAAATTGAGAATGCGCTAGGTGACGATCAGTTTGGCTTTAGGAAAAGTAAAGGGATGAGAGAGGCAATTCTGACATTACGGCTAATAATGGAAGCAAGGCTAAAGAAAAATCAAGACACTTTCATAGGATTTGTGGAAAACACTGATAAGGAGAAGGGACAGGATGATAGGACATCCGCTAAGACATGAGGGAATGACTTCCATGGTACTAGAGGGAGCTGTAGAGGGCAAAAACTGTAGAGGAAGACAGAGATTGGAATATGTCAAGCAAATAATTGAGGACGTAGGTTGCAAGTGCTACTCTGAGATGAAGAGGTTAGCACAGGAAAGGAATTCGTGGCGGGCCGCATCAAACCAGTCAGTAGACTGATGACAAAAAAAAGGTCAACATGTAATATAGTTAACTATCTACTTAATGGAATCTGGTATATCTCCCTATTCTTAAATAAATTCTCAGTTCTGACTTCCTGCAACATGAATCAATTTCTTCGTAATTTGGTATATTTTTACTATGCATCTTACAGGTCTATGATCATTTTCAGTAAAAATATATTGAGTCATTGCTTTAGATAATTACTGAATGTTACCTCTAACTGTTAGGTTGAAACAGCCCAACCTATCACCCGTTAAGGAATCTGCACCACACTGTAGCACAACTGCACTAGGTTGAAAGGTTTCCATTACTTTTGATATTATAGGAACAAAAATGGATTCATAACTTTCATCATCCATTCCATCCCTTAAGGGTATATTAACAGCATAGTATTTTCCTTTTCCAGCACCAATGTCCTGAAAATAGGGAACAGTTATAAAGGACAGTCCAAAAAAGTAACAAAAATGATATTTTCAGAAACAAATATTGCAAATGCATGAGCACAATTAGACATACATGTGTATAATTAATATGATATTAGCAAACTGAAGGAGCATCCAAGGAAAGGCCCCAGAATTAGTATCATTTACCAAAGGTTGTAACGCAGAGAAAGTTTGTTGAAACTGTGAGAGAATAGCAACAACATCCTAAGTTCAGATTGGAATATTTATCATATGGATAGGTTAGTCACTAATGGTGGCGACATATTTATTGCAGTAAAGAAGCCAATACTATTTAGTGAGGTTATCACACATTTCAAATGTGAATGAATCTGAGTGAAGTTAAGCTTCGAAGGTCAGTCAAAAATGGTAATCAGATGCCTTTATAGAGGCCTGTGTGTGTCAGGAGCTGTTGCAGTAGAGTTCTTCAGACAGAACTTGCAGAATACTGTTATGAACTTTCCTGATAATGTCATCATAATATGGGGTGACTTCAACTTGGCAGCCATGGATTGGGAGATCATGATACCAAACTTGAGCCACAGACAGGGATTCATATATTATCATCCTGAAAATTACTTTGAGAAGATAGAGAACCAACTAGAGAAGGTAACATCTTGAACCTCCTAGTGAAAACAGACCTGAACTTATTGAGTCAGTTAACACAGAGGAGGGTATCAGTGATCGTAATACTGTCATGACAACTGTAACTACTGGTATTACAAGGAATGTTCAGAAAAGTAGGAAAATATTTTTGCTTAGCAAGAGTGACAAGATGCAAACTGCAGAGTATCTTAACAGTCAACATAAAACATTCAATGCTGAAGACGAAGATGTGGGGCACAAATAAAAAAAATTCAAAAGCATCATTTAATGTGCGTTAGACAACTATGTTCCGAGAGAGGTCTTCAGGAATGGGAAAGACCTGCCATAGTTTAACAGCTGTATTATAAGACTGCTATGTAAACAAAGAGGGCTTCATCACAGATTTCAGAGAAGTCAAAATCTAGCTGACAAACCAAAGTTGAACAGAGAGATAATGAGCTGAGCATAATGAGAAAAATCAGAGAAGTGTTCAATGACTTTGAAAGTAAAGTTTTGTTAACCGATATGACTAAAAACCCTAAATGTTTTATTCTTACTTAAAGGCAGCAAGAGGTTTGAAATCATCTAATCAGTCAGTCAGTGACCATACTGGCAACGAAGCGAGAGATAAAAGATAGAAGATCGAAATACTGAATTCGGTTGTCTGTAACTGTTTCACCACAGAAGATTGTAACAAGGTCCCTCCTTTCAATCATTGTACAAATGTTGAATGGCACAAACTCAGATAACCGATCGCAGAATAGAAAAGCAGTAACAATCACTTAGTAGTGGAAAAGCATCTGAACCAGATGAGATACCTGTAAGATTCTGTAACGATTATGCGGAAGAACTTGTTTCATTTCTAGCAGCAGTTTATCATATTTCACCAAAGTACTGAAGGGTATCTAATGACTGAAAAAAAGCACAGGTTATTCTCATTTTCAAGAAGGGTCGTAGGACAGGTGCACATAAGTATAGGCCTATACCATCGGCACCAATCTGTTGTAGAATTATGGAACATGCATTATGCTCAAGAATTAAGACATCTTTGGAGAACGAAAATCTATTCTATTAAACTCTACTTGGATTCCACAGACAGAGATTTTGCAAAACTTAATTCGTTCTGGTTCTCCATGAGATCCACAGCGCTGTACACAAAGGTGCTCAAGTTGATGCCATGGTCCTTAACTTCAGAAAGACAAATGACAGCCTGCCACACTGCTGCTTGGTGATAAAAAAGACAAGCTTACCGAGTACTGGTCCATATTTGCAACTCAATTCAAGAGTTCCTTGTACATAGAACTCAACATGTTGTTCTTATCAGAATAAAACTGACAGATGAAAACGTAATTTTCAGAGTACCCCAACTAAGTGATATGACTGTTACTGTTTACAATGTATATAAACAACTTAGTAGAAAGCATCGGAAGCTAAGACTGATTGCAGGCAATGTGGCTGCCTACACAAAGGTAGCAATGCCACATGACAGCACTGACTTGCAGCATGATCAACAGACTGAAGAATGGTGCATTCTCTGACAGTTGATCCTGAACATAAATAATTGTAACTTACTGTGCACACACAGGCAAGGAAATTCACTACTGTACAATAACATTATTGATGACACATTACTGGAAACAGTACCTACTGTAAAATTTTTAGGAGTACTAACCAAACGACCTCAAGTGGAATGACCACATAAAACAAAATAGTAGGAAAAACAGATGCCAGACAGATTCACAGCTCATCTACGAAGCTAGCAGCTTACGAGGCTCTTGCTCACCGATTCTTGAGTATTATTCATCAATCTGGAATGCTTACCAGGTATGACTGATAAAATAGGGAGAGGGGGGAGGGGGGGGGGGGGGGAAGAGAGAGAGAGAGAGAGAGAGAGAGAGAGAGAGAGAGAGAGAGAGAGAGAGAGAGAGAGCAGTGTATTTTGTCTTTGTGTTATTTAGTCAGTGCGAGAACATTACAGAGATGCTCATCAAACTCTAGTGGCAGATGCTCCAAGAGAGGCACTGTGCATCACGGAGAGGTTGAGAGGTTTACCATGAAAAATTACTAGGGAGTACTTTCCGGAAAGAGTAGGACACACATTACTTCTTCCCACATACTTCAAGAAATGACCATGATCAGAAAATTCAAGAAATTAGAGCTAATATCGAGGCTTATCAACAATCATTATTCCCATACACCATTTGCAATTGGAAAGGGTGGAGGGGCGGGGGGTTGTACAGTTACTGGAACCAGAAGGAGTATTAATGTAGGTGTACATAGGGGGGGGGGGGGGGATTTCAGTTTTGAGATATTTCTGCACTATAACAGAACAGAATTTTTTGCCATGCTTCAGTTATATCTAACAATTACTGTCAGAGTTAGTTTATTGCCAAGGTATAATACCGTCTCAAGGAATGTGTTAATGGATCACCAGCTATTTAATGACAACTTCTGGTATGAAGGCAGACTTACAGAGATCAATTTTGCAGTCAGTGCACTGGTCGCATCGCAAGCTTTTTAAATTCAACAATCATTAAAAGGAAGAAATTAGGTTTAAAATTAGTGTAAGAGGAAAAGAAATAGTACCTCAAACAAACTGGGTACTGAGTTAATTATCAATCACAACAAAAGATTAAACGAAACTGGATGATAACTTTTTTTTCCTTCAAGCGGAATGGCTTAAGAGCAGAATACTAAGTAAAAACTATAGAAAAGATGTCTTATAAGTAGTGAACGATTTTAACCTGAGGATAAATGTAACAAAAACCACGGAGAAGTGCTTCCAAGGGAAACGACCTTTGACGACTAGAAAGTTATACATGATAAATAATAGAACAACTATGCATTTTCAACTACCTAGGGTATAAGTTATGTCACTGAAAGGATGGAGATCAATAACAAAATAAAGTTCAAAGAATGTGTGGTACAATACATAACACATGAGGAGGGAGAAGCCACAAATCAAGTTTTATAAGATGATATCCCTGCATTTACATACAGCAGTGAAAATTAGACACTAAAGAGGTCAGACCAGGAGAAATGAGAAGCTGCTGAAACGAGATTTATAAGATCTGTGGCAAGCTATATGCTCTTGGATAAAAGTAGATATGATGATATATGAAAGGAAATGGACATTTTTCAATATAAATTACAGAAATCAGGGCAACAACTAACATGTAAAAAAATACTCAATGGATGGACATCAACAGAATTCAAAAGAGGTTGCTCTGTCTAAGCCAAAATGATAACACAATGCAGGAAGACCACTCACCAGATGGGAGGATAATTTGCCCTGAAGAAGGAACAGGTCTGCAAGCTAATTTTGAAGATAGTGATGGTGATGCTGACAAATTATAGAGGAGATACTAACTATGCAGAGCCATTGTTGAATACTCTATACACAATTGAACTTGTGCATGGCAAACAATGATCCCATAATGATTATTAAAGTCACCATTTCCGATTAACGCCAACCTGAATACCAACACACAAATTAAAAGCTTCAGCGATGGTCAATAAATTTTTTATAAGAAACTGACCTCAAGACCATACTTATCGATATTTTTTTGATAAGGCATTACTAAATTTACAACTTCATACTATAACATAGATATAGTTTTACGCTAAACAATCAAACTTTTTAAATATTAAAAGCATTTATAGTGACAAAGTTACGAAACCTATGCATGACTGTGTATGTTAATTTGGTATGTTGTATGATACACATTAAAGCAGTGATAATTAGTAATGATAATGTCAACTTCAACAACAAGAAAAACAACACATCTTCTATATAGCCACACAATTTCAAAGTCTCCAAAAAATAAATATAATTATTCATATAACATTTATAACAAAATTTTAAAACTTAATAGCTCTTACCCTCAGATCTCCTGTGCCTGGGAAGTATTCACCGTATTTATGGAATGAAACAGTCATCACACGATCAGTAGTATAAAAAGCTTCTTCGACACCATCACCATGATGGACATCAATATCAATATATAAAACTCGTTGGTGGTACTTCAACAATTCTAGAATCCCAAGAACTATGTCATTCACATAGCAAAACCCAGATGCTTCAGATTTTTTAGCATGATGCAAACCGCCTCCCCAATTTATACATATTTCGGAGGCTTGTTTGTTCAATTTCACAGCAGCAGCAACTGACCCACCAGAGGATAACTGACAAAATTCATAGAGGCCATCAAATACAGGACAATCCTCTCCAACATTAACTGAAAAAGAAGGAATATCCAAGAATGAAACACTGCACAGTCCTATCAAAATGTATCAGCAGTGAAGAAATAAATAATTCTACAAAACAATGGGTTTTAAAACTACTGTTCTCTAAACTCTTCAAATACGTGTGATAGCATGTGCTCCATCATAAGCTTCATGTATAAGGTGGCATGAGCTGTTAATGTTTTCTGGAGGTATTTTACGCCTCTTTCAGGGTTGTTTCGGGGAGGTGAGTGGGGTAGCTGGTAGATGACAATGTTATGTGCCCCATAATCATGTGTTGCTAACAAGTCCAACAGTGCCCAGTCAAGACCACCCAAATTTGGTGATTTTATCACAACAGGAGCAGCAAACATGAGGGCAATCATTGTCAGCTAAGTCCACCAATAACACACCATGCCCATCCCAGAACACTGTCACAAGCACTTTCCTAGCAGACTGAGCCGCTTTGAATTCTTTTTTGTATTGGTGAACCAGAGTGTTTCCACTCTACAGATGCCTGCTCGATTTCAGGCGTGTAGTGGCAGACCCGCAACTCATCACCAGTGATGATTCCTTTCAGAAAGCCGTGCCCCTCTGTGGTGTAACACCTTACGTGAGACAAGCTTGTCGTCATTTGCTGGCCCTAGTGGTTGCCTGTCAGGTTCTTAGGCACCCAGCAAACAGTAACTTTACAAAATTTCAATGCGTCACAAACAAAACCGTACATCACACCATAAGAAATGTTGAATTGCTGTAATAAAGTTCGCAGTTGCACTCGCTGGTCATTCAAAATTAGTTTCAATTGCTCCAACATTCTGCAGGGTTGCAGCTGTTACCAGCCACCCAGAGCGTAGCGAATCACTGATGTTTACACAGCCCTCTTGGAAGAATGCACACTACCTGGAACCATTGCTTCAGTCATCCCTATACATGCCACACATGTATTTGTGAATTTCACTTGGTTTATGTCCTTTGACCCACAAATATCGAAATACACTCCGCTGCTCTTCACAAGTTGACGACAGAAACATGTGTCGCGTGTGTTTTGTAGTTCAGGTTTATCTCGCTACAGCCACATATGAAAACAAAATACCCTCTGCAGCGCAAACTTCCAACTACATCATCATCACGAAATTTCAACATTGCAACTGCAGTACCAGGGCAAAAAAAAATTATTGTGCATTATTTTCCATTCCTCCCTCATACTTTTTACTGTCACCCAATAATTCTTCATATGATTAAGAGATTTCAGGACATAAGAATGCAGCTGACAGGAAGGAAAACTAAATTTTTCATCCAGCAGCATTTACATCTTGCCTTATGGAAGGTAGTCGGAAACAGCAACTTCCAACTAATCAAGTACTGCTAAGTCTGAATTGGGTTCTCATGATTAAAAAAAAGAAGTTATTTTCATACTAATAAAATTCTACACTGAAAATTTCTTATGCAAGTTAAGGAAAAGAAAACACTAATTCCAATGTGTGATATGGCATAATATACTACAGCTAAGATCAAAAACTATTTATTCTACAGAATATTTTGCACAACCCCATTCAGTGACCTAGGAATTATTTACACTTGCTAATACATTTACTCCCTAACAGTATTTGTGCTTAATAATGAAACTGAATTTAACATGAACTGTGAAATTCAAAATCATAACACAAGAAGTAAAAACTGTTTCAACACACTATGCATGTCTGCCTATGGTTCAGAATGGAATTTTATATTCTGCTGGAAAATTATTTATTTTAGAGCAACCACAGGAAACATAAATCAGGATGGCCAAAAGAAGATTACTAAGGCCTTCACTGATAGCCCCCCACCCCCACCCCAAAAAATCTTGACCACAGACAATTTCACATGCTATATTCAAACTTGCACGCAATCCTTTAACCAACCCAAGAAACCAGCTGCAAAGGAGCAGCTGTCCTCTCATGGTCCAGTTGTTGTTGTGGTCTTCAGTCCTGAGCTGGTTTGATGCAGCTCTCCATGCTACTCTCTCCTGTGCAAGTTTCTTCATCTCCCAGTACCTACTGCAACCTACATCCTTCTGAATCTGCTTGATGTATTCATCTCTTGGTCTCCCTCTATGATTTTTACCCTCCACACTGCCCTCCAATACTAAATTGGTGATCCCTTGATGGTCCAGTACCATCCCCAAATGCAACAGAGAAAAACCATATCCTTTGTCAGGATGTCAATATACCATCAAGCCTGGAAATAAGGTCCATCCCACACACAATCCTTCCCATTTCGTCCAAAGTGTATTTCATTTCCTGCTCAGTCTATGCAATAGCCTTGCCTATACTTACACAACTACCCACCTTGACATATGACTCATACTCTTGTGGACTGGTGCAAGGCCTGTCTGATACTGCCATCCACCACATCCAATATGTGCACAGTATTTTATGTGAGCACATCCATCAGCCATCTTTCTATCCAAACTACTGGCCACTGCCAAACTGACCAACAGCACAATTTATCACCCAGTCTCACAATATGCTGCAGAGCACAACATGTT
Source organism: Schistocerca serialis cubense (assembly GCF_023864345.2). Lineage (NCBI taxonomy): Eukaryota > Metazoa > Arthropoda > Insecta > Orthoptera > Acrididae > Schistocerca > Schistocerca serialis. The sequence continues at coordinate 353,473,626 of NC_064641.1, read as the reverse complement.
CAATTTCAATGGTTGTCTCTGCAACATATTCTTTGATCCCATAGCTTTTCTGGCCTCTATCCCCACTAGACTGTACCCTACAGTTACATCCACCTTTGCCCCAGAACCCTAGCTTCTGTCATCCTGCACCCACATCTGCCACTCTGCAGTTTCCCTCTTCTGCGCTATCTCCGCCTCTCAACCCACTCTCTACATCATCATGTGCTGCCTCTCCCTCCCCCCACCTGCAGCCATAATGAGCTCTTCAGTGCCACTTTCCTATCTTGGGTACCTCCTGCCCCTCCCTCCCAACTGTCAACCACCCTTCTCCAATTCTCCCTCCCATTCTCCACCTTCCTCCTTCTTTCATCCACTCCATCCGACACAAAACTTCTCACCCCAGTTGAGCTGCAGTCACCCGCACAAAGTAGTCCACAGGGACAATGTATCAGTAGGCGAACGTGTGTGCGTGTGTAAAAAATAGCAATTTAGGAAGTATACTCACAGCGTTGCATCTGCTTGTTATATTCAGACATGTTATCTGGCCTGATACTCCTTAAAAACCGCACATAATCATCACTGTGAAATTTCGTCATTTCATCAGCAGTTGCTTTATGCGGCCGCTGCAAATGGAAATCAATTTTATATAAATATTTATTTGTAATTGTAAGAATGGTCAGTATTCACATACAGGAATTCATTACATCTCTGATGTTTAACAGCTCAATTTGATTTGGTTTGTATCATGTTACGGAAATATGTAAAAAGAGAAAATGACATGAAAATTAAGTTATAAACACAATATTTGTTTGGATAAATGCAAATATCTACTGACAGTGCTGCACGTTCTGATAACCAGGATCAGTACTATACAAGTGCCAAAAATATACATTGTGCTTGTTGTTCAGTCAGATAAGGTCAAAACTGAATCAAACTAGGGATTATATCCATGGTTTTGTCATGAACCCTTTGCCTCACTGCCTCATATGCTTCAGGAAATTGCAACACTGGGATGGTACAATTACTCTAAAGTGGTACAGTGTGAACACCCTGACAATAACTGCCGTAGCATCAGCAATCTGTGAGCTTTGGTGACTGAATGGATCATTCATAAGAACATTTTTATTTTTGTGAGTGACCTCTGGCAGCATGTCCCCTGAATTGTAAGCAGTACAGATCTGTTGTCTGTTTCCACTCAGATCCTGCTGTCACAATTCAGCGCATTTAATTAAGAATGCAGTCGCCAATAGATAATGTCTTCTTCGTGGCATTTCCTGCAGAAAATTTATTATCCGTCCTGTCTAAGTCACAATTTTGTTCACACTCTTACATTTCATCCATGTGCCTTTTCACTGACGTGGCTGAGGTAATAACTACTATTCAATTTTGGTGTTCATCACATACTTATGGGTTTTCAGCCAGTCATACATATACAACAGTGGCTTCAACAATAAAGGTTGCATACTTCTCTAGACTTCAAATTAATTAATATTCTTGAAATGCATGGGGGGGGGGGGGGGGGGGGGGGGAGAACAGTTTGAAATGTCTGTACACTGCAAGTACCCAACAGAACAGCTACGCTGTATATGTATAAAAATTTGTCGGAGAGCCATTTTTTGTTGAAAAACACGTTATTCATTGTACATACTCTAGTTTTTATCTTTTAATAAACTTCACTAAATGATTTTTTCCTCACATACTGTGCAAAGAGAGGACGACTTCTTTGGAAACACCAAGTGAAGACTGTCACCTGTCCACCAACTCAAACAATGGCACTGCTTGATAGTGTCAAGGATGACTTCAGACTATGGAAGTCTGGTTTCTATTAGATCCGCTGCCAATGTGGCATGACAACACAGTTCAGACAGTGAGTACTGTCCAAGATCATTGTCAAGAACACTACCATCACACCAGACCGCAGAAGCCTAACAAGCTGGGGTCATGGAACACTGCCTATCAGAGTTACACAGAAGCGATTACGATCGTGGTCTGGTTCTGGCATAGACTAACTTCTAGGGCTATGTCATTAAAGAACCTATCAAGTTTCAGTTAAGGAAATTGCTAATCACAATGAAGTGACGAACAGTGGAGATGCTGCCAGCACTCATCCCCTGGCATGAAATTCAGACAGAGCAACCAACTGGCAGAAGGAGATGTTATAAACACGCACACCCATACCTGGATGTGGGCCTCAGGTAGAGCAGCAGGTCAGCAGGAAGGCACAGGGGTAGGATAGGGGAGCAGGGCACAGAAGAGATAAAAGCGCCATGTCAGCTTCTAAGCAACCACAATGAAGCCGTTGTGTATGCCATTTCATATTTACCCAGAGTAGATAGTTAAAACATTCTGAACCTTTCAAAGGAGGTTATTTCATTAAAGACTGTCTAATTAAAACTGTAGAGATTACTCTGACAAAAAATTTCCAAAAAGCCTTTCAAAACAGTATTGTTGTCTGAAATTAAATTGTGGAAAGAATAACTGATTGGGTCAAATCATCTAGTTTTGAAGCTTTTCACTATCTGTAAAAAGAGTAAAAACGTATAGAACGTAGTTCAAGTAACTGTTTCTTAGTGTTTGCAATATAGACGTCAATACTTTTGAGGAATTATTGGAACTATTTATTACCATCATATAACACCAGCACAGGACATGATAACTGTGTTTTTGAACATCTGCAAAAAATGCAATCTAGTTCTGTCCAAATTAACATCTGTTACTACAGACTGAACCACTCCTACAACCGGAGAAAACAATGTTTTGTGCAATTATTTGGAAAATAAAGAAAAAAAAATGCAGATAATTGTGAGTACGGCTCTTGCAGCAAGGGTTCTGTACAAACTTAACTTGTATTTACAGATAATTCATCCATTCAGGAACGGAGAATCTGGATGATTTTTGACTGTCATCTGTATTAATACTGGCATTATATCTTTACTGGCAATTCCAAGACTTTCGAGAATGTTTTAATTTTAAGTTTCAAGTTCAAATTTTTTGTATAATTTCCCATTTGCTATGATTTAATGGAAGTCCCCAGAAAAGAAAATGGCTACGAGTATTGTTGTTATGCAAATGTCTAACTGTTATGTGAAACAATGGATATTTTATGAGATAACAAGATCATCATCCCAAATGATAGAAGTGCAATCCTGCATCAATTACCAATATTGCTATGCTTTGAAACATTACAGATGGTGTACGTATCTTAAGCACAGACTGTCACGGTGCAGCTGTCACGCGGCCTTATGCCTTTCCCCACTAGATGACAAGGCATTGTTTTTACAGCAGCAGGGGATTTCATTTCAGGGCTATTAGCACAAAATATTTATAAATTATACAGAAAAACCTCTCTCATGAAAAACTCTACCTATTACTGAAAACCAAATCAAATCCCTACAGTAATTTCTAAGACTTTTGACATTTTATGAAAGCAATGTCAGTTTGTAGAGGCAGAAAATATTTTTTTTATGTGATATAATTACAATTAAACAATTTTTCAATTTTTTTCCTTTATTTACACTGTGAAACCTCTTGTCTTGCCAAATTGCACAACTCTAGGTTAACGGGATAGACACTGTGGGTTTTGGTGAGCGAGTTTGCAAGTATCAAAATGTGACATAAATGGCTATACCTTTTGATTGTATGACTTAAAATCTTAAATTTTTTATGCTACCAAGCAACCATAGACCTTATGATGGATGGATGGATGGATGGGGTTGTATGGACGCACGACGGCAAGGTCTTCAGCGCCTGCTCAGTAACAGATTGAGACGGGGGTCAAGAAAATACTCAGAACAGGAAGATAAAACAGAACGTAAAACACAGGTATCAACCCTGGAAAAATATGTGCCTACCCACACCAAATCGTGGAACGAAGCATGCTGTCAGCAGTAAAATATGGACAACACAGGAAGAAAGGGGTAGAGGGAGCTAAAACAATATAGCAGATGGAAGTGGCTGGCTGACTGCAAGGAAAAGAGGGAGGAGCCAGTCACTCTGCAATACACTAAAACCTCCAGCCTTAAAGTTTAGGCCAGAGTCCAGACACATCACAAAACTTTAAAACCCTAGACACACAAGTCTCATCATTAGCTAAAACACAGGGCAGATCCCCATCAACTTCTGCTGCTGCCCTTGCATCACGGTATAAAATGCAGTCTGTTAAAATGTGCCGGACAGAGATGTGCACACCACAAGCATCACAAAATGGGGGATCCTCCTGCTGTAATAAAATTATATGTATGAGAGGACAGTGCCCGATCCGAAGACGCGTGAGGGTCACCTCTTCCTGCCTGAGCAACCGGCAGGAGGAACGTCGCAGCCGAGTTGTTGACTTCACCAACCGCAGTTTATTGGCCATCACCGCCAGCCATTCTTCCTCCTACAACTCCATGCACATCTTGTGGAGTGCAGAAATGACAGACTGCAAGGGAATAGGACACTGGACCACATCCTGCTCTCTGCAGGCCTCCTTGGCAGCCCGATCAGCCTGTTCATTGCCCCATATTCCTACATGACCAGGGGCACCCAGCAGAAGGACACCACCTTACACCACCGTTGGAGCAAGTACAGGTGGTCATATATCAGCTGGACCATCTCCTCAGTTGGGTACAGATTCTGCAATGATTGTAAGGCACCTGAACACAATTCATCTGCTCCAGCGCCTTCAGGTTCATGTGGAGGTCCGCTGCGAAAACAGTATATTCATCAGGGAGGCGAATCCTTGTAATATGATCAGGGAACACTACAAAACAGCTAAGGAAATTCCCTTGTTTGGAGCCATCAGTGTAAACGACGGTAAAACCATGAGGCACATCTAAAATGTTAAAAAACAGATTGAAATGTGAAATCTGGCGTACTATCTTTCTTAAAATTGGTCATATCTAAAATAAGTCTGGGTCTCCAGAGGAGCCAAAGTGGAAATCTGCTCCAGCCGCGATGGAAAACACAAAAACCAGCCATATCCATCGCCGAGGCGCAATCCTGTGTGCGAATCCCATAATGGTTATGAAAAAGTCGTGCCAGAGGAAGCTGAGCAACATTATGGTATGCAGGTGTGTATGGTGTGGACAAAGTTTTATACGCCTGGCGCACCGTAAGTAGCCGTCGCCGCATATGAAGTGGAGGTTAACCAGCCTCTGCCCAGAGGCTTGGTGTGGGTGCCCCAGTGGCCAACCTAAGCCCTTCATGGTGCACAACATCCAACATCTTTAAGTAAGAAGGCCTTGCAGACCCATACACCGTGCAACCATAATCGAGCCAAGATCACACAAATGCCCTGTAAAACTGGAGCAGACAAGTCCTGTCTGCACCCCATGTACTGTGGCGAAGACATTATTCCCTTAAGTGACCGTTGCTTCAGGTCTTTAAGATGAGGTAACCATGTAAGTTTAGAGTCAAAAATGAGCCCCAGAAATCTCAGCGTGTCTTTAAAAGCAAGGACAGTGTCCCTCATCCTCAACTCAGGAAAGGTTAAAATCGAACGAGAATGGTGAAGAAGAACACTCTCGGACTTCTTGGTGGGAAACTTAAAACCACTCTTCTGCACCCAGTCATCCAAACATCTAAGAGTAAATTGCAACTGACGCGTTGTCGTTGCAAGGCTTGAAGAAGAACAAAACAAAGAGAAATCATCCATAAACATGGAACACTGGACAGGACTTTTCACTTTGGAGGTAATGCTGTTAATAGCTATGGCAAAGACAGTCACACTTAAAACACTATCCTGAGGGACACCATTCTCTTGCTCAAAGCGATCAGACAGGACATCGCCAATTCAGTATCTAGAGTATGGCGGCGAGAGGAAAGACTAAATAAAAAGAGGAAGACAACCATGAAAACCCTATTTGTGAAGCTGCTCCAGGATGAGACGCCTGCAAGTAGTATCATAGGCCTTCCTGATGTCAAAAAATACACCCACAAGGTAATGACAGCATAGGAAAGCTTGTTGTATAGCCACCTCTAGGAACGCAAGGTTATCGAAAGTGGAACGAATCCTCCTGAGCCCACAATGAAAGCAACTAAGGAGTTGCCGGGATTCTAACATCCAGACAAGGCGGAGGTTGACCATCCGCTCCAAGGTCTTTCCCATGCAACTAGTAAGGGCAACACTACAGTAGCTACTTGGGCTCGTGCTGTCTTTCCCAGGTTTTAAAAAAGGAATTAAAACTGCCTCACGCCACAAGTCAGGAAAGTGATCTGACGCCCAAATGGCATTAAAAAGGGCAAGGAGGATTTCTTTGTTGCGCCTTGTGAGGCGCCGTAGGATACTGTAATGGATCCTGTCGTGACCAGGGGATGTGTCACATTCTGCAGACAATGCAGAATCCAGCTCCCACGTGGAAAATGGCCAGTTGTAAACTTCATTAGACGTGGACTGGAAGTCCAGACTACACCTCTCAGCAACCTCTCTATGGTGCTGGAAAGCCGGATCCTGACTGGCTGTTGAAGCAACCATGGCAAAATATGCTGCCATAGTCTGGGCAACATCTCATGGAACCGTGTGGAGAGTGCCGTTATTCATTACAGAAGCCATGGGGCACCTCCGTCCTCTCCCAGAAATTCTCCTGATGGTCTCCCACACAATGGAACTTTTGGTGGAACGATTAATGGTGTTCAGAAACTGTTGCCATGACCTCTTCTTGCTCTCTTGAATAATGTGGCGGCATTTTGCCCTCGCTACCCGAAAGGCTGCAAGATTCTCAGCAGTCTGCCGACACTGGAACCGACGCAGAGCTGCACGCCTGGTCCTGATTGCACAGCGGCATTCGGCACTCCAACAAGGGACAGTTTGCCTCTTCTGGTAGCCTGTGGAATGGATGCTGCAGCGGCATTGTGGACCATTTTGATAATATGATCCACGCACGCCTCAACATTCCCACAGTGTTCGAACCGGGCCAACTGGCTATAAAGTGTCCAGTCCGGCCAACTGAGCAGCCATCGTGGTGGTCTCCTTTCAGGGCCCATGCCATCTAGCAGGTGAATCCACAACGGGAAGTGATCACTGCCGTGCAAGTCAGTGACCACTTCCCATTTAGCACTGGCGGCAAGAACTGGATAGCAAAAAAAGAGATCAATGGCAGAGAACAACCCAGTCGCTGTGCAGAAGTGAGTGCTCTGTCCTGCATTGAGCAAGTAGGCACAGGATGACAGGAGAAGCCTCTCAATTGCTTTACCCCTGGGACAGGTAATTGCAGAGCCCCAAAGCACATTGTGGGCATTAAAATCATCACAAATAATGAACGGCTGAGGGAGCTGTGTAAGGAGGTCGGTGAGGGCCACATCATCAAGTGCATCATGTGAGGGCAAGTAGAGTGAACATACAGTCAATGGATGACGCACGTGCACGTACACAGCGACAGCTTGTGAAGTCGTTGTAGGCGAGAGAGGTGAGGAATGACAGTCCGGCCTGACAAAACTACCTACGCCTCCTCTACCTCTCTCTCCACGCAGGTCATCCTTTTTGTGGAGCGTATAGCCTCATAGCTCAGGGGAGTGTGATGGATGGAAATAAGCCTCTTGGAGACACAGACACAGTGGTCTACCCTGAGAGAGTAGACGAAGTTCCTCCACATGCGTCTTGAACCGCTGCAAGTTCCACTGAAGTATGGGAGCCATCTATGACGGGGGTAGCACCTTCATCCTGTCTCTTCGACAGGGTGGGGAGACTGCAGCAGGTGGAGGGGCAGGCGTGGGGCGCGATGATTGCCCCACATACATGTCTAACTTCATCAGCTCGGGGGAAGAGTCAGATGAAGCATCATGTAAAATGACATCTGCATGGTCAGACGGTTTACCATGTCATTTGACCTGCTGTTGCTGCTGTATAGGGTATAGGAGCTTTCTGCGGTTTGGTGGGCTTTAGTGGAGCCGACGTGGGAGTGGTAACGGCTGTACTGGGCTTCTGAACGGCCTCAGCTGTTGGAGGCGCCAGGGGCTGGCCCAAGTTTGCCACTGTACCTTTGCCTGCCATTCGAGTAGGGGCTGCAGGCTCTGAAACACTGGCTGCATTGCAAGTGCACTGACATCTGCATGTATTAGTGCCAACACTCACCACCTCTGTCTGCATAGAGGCATCTGCTTTTAGAGTAGGCTTCTGAACGATTGACGCAAAAGATGTAGCAAATGTGGGAGGTTGCACCGACTTGTAGATCTTTTTGGCCTCACCATAGGGGATACACTTGGTTGTTTTTATTTTCTGGACTTTGAGTTCCTCTAAAAATATTCGGTAGTCCCTACTCCAAACAGGGTGGTTTCCAGAGCAATTGATACATTTGGCTGGAGATGAGCAACCAACTCCTTCATGAGCAGCCTTAGTGCAGTTGCCACAATTTGCTTTGCCTTCACACCCTAAGGTGGTATGCCCAAAACACTGGCATTTAAAACAGCGCATTGGGGTCAGGAAATAAGGCCTCACACTAAGGCGAAGGAAGCCAGCTTTAACATGTTCAGGAAGTTTCGTGCTACTGAAGGTCAGAATAAAGGACTCGTATTTGATAAGATTGCCATCAACCCTCTTCATGATATGTTGTACATCAACTATACCTTCCGGAGCCCACTCACGTTGCAGTTCTTCCCTGGGAATGTCGACTAGATCCCGGCATGTCACAATATCTTTGCTATAATTCAAGGTGCTGTGCAGTTCAGTGTCTATGGCATACTCCCCAAAACATTTAGCAAATTGGGGGTTAATTGCTTGCTGGGAATTGGAAGTTTCCACCAACGAGGTCCTATTATGCAAGTGCTTCACTGATTTTAAGGAGCCACAGATTCCCTCCAAACCCTTTTGTATATAGAAGGGCAAAACCTTCTCATAACTACCCTCCTTCTGTTTCACAATGAGAAACACGTTATGATTACCAGAATGCATTCTGTTACCAAAAACTGGACTTGTCAAAGAAGCACCAGAGCCAGGGGGACTGACTGCACGAGCCCTCTTGAGAGACTGGGTGTTAGAAACTCCCAGCGGCCCACCCTTTCCGCTGGGAGGAGGAAAAGAGGATTTCGAAGGATCCATCTCGGTCCCACGAGCAGCTAGGGAACTAGAAGTCCACCTAGACAGAGTCCCGCGTGCCTAGGTAAGCCTTATACAGCTGAGGTGTGACAGGTTCCCCAGAGATTGCCCGCTAATGACTGTTCCACCTCAACAGCCACGCATCTCATCGGCGCGCAGCACACCTTGAGATTGAAGGGTTGTTTATAGAGGTTTATTTCATCCTCGCAATCTGGGCGGCCAAGCCAAGATCCCCATTCCCTGAGAAGCACAACGTTCCACCACCGCACCACACAGTGATCGCTGAAGTATGCCCAGAGCTTACGATGACAGGGGACTGGCAGCGCTTACCAGTCCCCAGCTCAGGAACACCGGGGTCGCCAAGCCCGTACCCAGCAAATGAATGCCGAGCCCCTGCCGGCCATAGACCTTAGTACGTGACAAATTTCAACTTGATAGAACTGTCCGTTCCTGAGAAAAAGGGGCTTTAACAGTCAAACAGGTGGACAGACATACGATGGACACACAGACAGGACAGATAACAAAGTGATCCTATAAGGTTTCCGTTTTTACCAACTGAGGTACAGGACCCTAAACACAAAATGAAATTTATGATGCATACAATATTTATTATATCTACTGCATTATACATTAATAAACATCATGCACCAAAGAACCATGGAAAATGAGAAAAAACAGTCACAAAAACTAATTTCATTGAATCTCAAGGTCTTAATAAGTAAGAATTGTTGCTTTCTTAATTGAATTATAAATCAAATATTCTGCCTTGTCCTTCTATACCGAGACATGTTGACTATCATGCTCTATATGCTTATACACTTGTGGGACTTAAAAAAAGAAATATGCTTGTTGTTAATAATTACCGACCAAGAAATTTATTTATTTTTTGCTGCTATATAGTTGTGAGAGTTATGCTTAATAGTTGATATAACAAAATGCCTTACCTGGTTTAAATTCAAAACTGCATGGAAGAGACTACACCATCATGAACACGAGTCACCAAGTTAACACATTCAAATGACAACCAGTTCATTGGGAAAAGTAGCTGAAGAAATTCCAACATGCAACATGAACAAATCCAGAATTGAATTTGAGAAAGGGTTTCCAGATTTTAAAATTGTGGAAGGCAAATTTTTCTGATAAATACTGAAGCAATATTGTAGATCTGAAGGCAAAAATAATTATGTGGCTTTGCCTACCTGGTTTTTACAAACATTTCCTGCCAAGTTCAAAAAAATCAGAAAATTCAAATATTAAATTATATTAATATTTGGATGCACAACATGAGCAATTATTTATAATCATTATGGTAAATAAATCACCTGTCAGGGCTAGAAATATTGACATTCCACTAGGTTCCATTTTGAAATTGTCCCTGCAAACAAAAGTTCCCTTAAAATAGAATATATAGTATCAGTGCCAGGATTAAAATAATTTTATCATTGTTCTCCCTGTATTGTACTTTCGGTAACTGCAAGTTCAACTGATAACAACCACCTTGCCTGAATTTATATACCAATGTAGTAACCCATTCAACTGCGCGGCCATCAACACCTATGTTAAATATGGGCATCTGTATTTAGTGACCGGAACAAAAATACCCTTTTTCACAAGCAATAGTGCTATGACTATGTCCTTGTGACTCCACACCGAACTGCACGGAGGGCAGACCCTCAATCTCCCCAGAAGCACCTGTCTTAATGCTGTCACTCGTTGCTGGCATTCCAAACCCTTTCCTGTTGTCAATGTGAAGGCCCAATACGGAGTGAATGACAGAAATGAAGAACAATGTCAACGGTTTTCCATGTGAAAAAATTTTCACATATCAGTAGCTTTTTTAGAAAACATAGCAATGTCATTAATTAGGTGTGTGAGGAAGGCCATTCTTCCATGCCTAATCTGCCAGGACAAACAGCCCTCCCAATTGCCATCAACAACAACACTGCCTACACTATTGCTGTCAAGAGGTCTGGCCCTGGCAGCCAGAGACAGTGGTCATGTGTGTGAGAGTTGTATTTGCATGAAGGTGTGTGTGTGTGTGTGTGTGTGTGTGTGTGTGTGTGTGTGTGTGTGTGTGTGTAATTCAGAAGGCTTTTTGGCCAAAAGCTTACTTGTTTAGCAGTCTTTCCATTGTGTCTGTCTGCGATTCAACATTTCCACTATATGGTGGTAGCAATCTATCCTTTTCATAATACTGTCATTATTCCAGCCTGTATTTTCCACTATTTGATGGATCACATGAATTACTACAACATGGTAGTTTTCACATATCAGAAGTTTTTTTAAGAACACCAACATTTAGGCTGGGATTACTCTGGAAATTGCATCCCACTTGACTTGATGTGGGCTTATTCAACCGGGTAACCAACACCAGCAGGTCTTCTGCCCATCTGCCATTGCAGACTAACATTCTTGACTGTGGCTTAATACTTGCATCATCCTTAGTCTTTTAAATGTATACTTCATACATTGGAGGACAAAAGAAAATTTGTCTGACCTCAAGAAAATGTTTACACTTCTAGATATTTGGCAACTGGTTGTATCTTTCACTTAACTGAATGGTAATCAAAATTAATTATGCAGCTGTAGAAAATACAGTAAGCTGCGTTAACAATGTCATTTAGTAGTAGTCTTCTGCAGAGCACAGAAGATTTTTTTTTTAAGAAAAAGAAAAAAGACAGCTATTGTAGACTGTTACAAAGAAAAATAAAGTTTCTGAAATGAACCATTGGCAATTACAGACTGTAAGTGTTTTAGGATAAAGTGTCCTACTAATAGTGGAGGATGTATTACAATTGTAAAATTGTAAACACTTTTTTTTTTTATCATCATCAAACTGTTGCTTGGTGCAACTGAGGGTTTATTTTGGTTGACATTTGGGGAGATAAGAAAAGTTATAGTTGTACTTTTTCGGCTTCCTATCTGTGATTTCCACATGAGGAGAAAATACAAAAACATTGTATTTCAAGATCAAGAAGAACTATAAAATGTGAATTTGCTATTATGATTCCCAAATGGAGAGTATCAACCAAAGTCCACAAATACTGCCAAAAAGTGGAGAGGGTTGTCAAATGCTCCTGTTTACCACATTACATGTGCATTCAGAAGGAAGTTTATCAGTTTCATTAATACAAACAGTGTTCACATGAATGCAATTAGCAATATCACTTCCTGAGAGAGAAGCTTTCTTCTTGTATTTTAACAGTCCTTAGAGATATGTGGCTACCAAACTTTAAAAAAAAAAAATCACTGAGAATTCCAGGTATGGGGAGCAAGACGATGTCATAAAAAGTCCCTGATAAACTATCTTATATCTCGGCTGAGATTTAATGGCCATAAGCAGTAGTTTGCCCACAGTCTATAAATATTGCTAATTTATATGGAAAAACATTCATATAATTAACTAACTCTGAAATATTAAGTATTTTACAATTTGTAGTTTATAAAACTCAATAAAATTAAATTCTAATGCTAGGTTAAAACACAGCATTCTCTGAGATTTTGTGAAAGTCTTGAAATTCCCTGAGAATGTCCTGATTTTTCCATGTAAAATGTAATTCCCTGAGAATTCCAGATATTCCAGAAGAATTGCCACCCTGTTGGGGTTCAAGTTCATGGCAACACCTGAGTTTAAATCATCAAAATGAACATTGATTTTTACCCATTCTATAACCTTCAAATGATATTTACAAGTACCTATTATTTTAAGTACCTAGTTTCAGCTCCCTGAGATTGCAGATGTGTGTGCAAGTTGCACTCGTGTGAGTGTGTGTGTGTGTGTGTGTGTGTGTGTGTGTGTGTGTGTGTGTGTGTGTACTGCTGACAAAGGCCTTAATGGCCGGAAGCTATGATTGTGTGAATCTTTTTATTGTGCCTATCAAGGCTCAGCATCTTCACTACATGGTGATAACAACTTTCCTTCTCTCGTATTGTTACATTCCATCCAGGATTTTCCATTGTTTAAGTACCTTTTGTTCTTCCAAATGTCAATGCTGGTAAAAATACCACAGAATATTCAACAGTCACTTTTTGTTGGCACAGAGCACACAGGTAGTCAGTGTGGTAATATCAGTTTAGGACGGCTCCCAATACCTACAAATGCCAACACAGTTTCTTCTCCAGCTGTCACCCCACAGTGTTTCCCTCTATTGTTGGAAAGTTATAGTGATAGATAAACAATGGTATGAGTGGAAGACAGACAGATTAACTATTTCTCCCAAAAGTCTTTATTTTACAAAAAAGCAAACTACTGCAAAAAATTAAATCACGCACTTAATGGTTGGTCACTGACAGAAACTGAACTGACCAGCCTACTTTTTAATACATTAAAATCTTCAGTTGCTTACAGAGACTGCTGCAAATGACAAACTAAATTGTACAGCACATATAGTACTTGTTCCATTGTTATAAAAATGGGTCATAAGTCAGCTAATGAGATCCAGATGCACAAAATGGCAAGCTAATGAGATCCAGATGCACAAAATGGCATTGCACATCTATGGAGTAAGCAAAAATTTTACTGGTTTGCACAATGAACAGAAAATCTTATCTGCACTGAGCATCACTAAAAATATCCAAAAATGTGTTAAGCGTGGAGTAAAATGTGAGTGCCTTGTTCTCTCCCACAAATTTCATCCATGGGCTGGACTGTAGCCAATCGTGAGGCTGATCCCGTCAACAGGCACCATTCACCAACCCATGTCCTACGCCATCTGGGCAGGGCAGAGCCACCTGTGAAAGCATCCATATGATCTAGCAACTAATCTGCAAACACTGTGTTGCTTTCTACATGGGTATGAAAACTAACATGTATGGATGAATAGCTGCCAACAAATTGTGACCAAGACACAGCTGAACATGCCACCCAACAAGCTGAATTCTTCCTACAATCCTACTAACACCAGCTTTTCAGAACTGTGCAAGTGGGAACTCTCCCTACAACATATTCTTCATCCTGTAACAACCCTGTCCTACACCTTCCCTAGTTTCTTTCTCCCACTTATCTACACATTCCCTGCAACCAATCCAGCACTACAAATGTCTTCTACCCTACACGTCCTTTCCCCTTCTATCCCTTCTCTTCCTCTTCTGTCCCTTTCCTCCTGCCCCAGCAGAGCCTCCCATGCTGCACCTAACAACCATATCCTGTCTTGTCCCTATCAAGTCCCTACATGACTGCTTAAACCAGGGTTTTACACACACAGTCTGAACCCTCTCTGGCTGAAGATCTGCAAACTGTGCATGTCCTTGAAGTATATAATGCAGTGCAACAAACTTTTTTAACTGACTGACATTTTTCAGTTGGCCAAGAGCCATGGTGATTCAGTGCAGCGTATTTCTGTAATGGAGTCTTTAAACTAATAAACAACTTCCATTCAATGGCATAAAACTGGCCACATTCTCTGCAATACAAGTACAGTGCTAGGCACTGTTTGTGGCAAAACACTTTTGTTTCCCAGCAGTCCAGATTGATCTTCTTTGCATTCCAGATGGGAATGTTTGCATTATGAGAATGACTGTTGTGGCTGTTTACATAAAGGTCATATTGCAAAAATAAACCCTAGTGTGGAGGGCTCCAGGCAGCAACCCCACTCGATGCAAGTTAATAACATTTCTAGCAATGATCAGTTGCTGGTATCACATAACACTTTATTACTTGCAACTACGCAAAAAATTCCAGAGAATTTTTAGTTTCAGTCCTGATGATCGGTCTCAGTCATTAAAGTTATATCAGTCTGGGTGCTCTCTCACTCAATGCAGTAAAATCAAAGTTGTGGGAGTATTGCTGTCATGAGATGCCACTTCTAGGTCGTGTGCAACTGATAGCCACTTACAAGAAGATGTCCTGAACACTGTAATTTTTGGTTGTGGCAGATCCGTTGGTCAAGAATATATCTGGCCTCAGTGCATATTCCATTTCGGATTTTCATTACACATACAGTACACTCCCTCAGCATGTCAGTACCTTGCGCTGCCATTAATGTGCTTCATACATAATTTGCATCACTATTTGAACCTGGGTTGGGAAATGCACTGGACCTTCAGGCCCATGCTGTCTTACAGGCGAAGGCAAATCTGAGATTATGCAAAAAGTCCACTTGATTCCGTTGGCCATTATGGATAAGGTTAATATTCAACTCCGATAGATTATAACAGTAAGTTTTGTCCCGTTTCTTGGGATCGGTGGGCTTCGCTCTTTGTGGTGGTTAGGAAGCCTGGGAGGGGTGCCCTCCAAATGCTCAGGCACAAACTGATTATTATCACTTGCCTCATTTGGATGAACTCTATTCTAAATTTTAAGAAGGTGAACTATTCTACAAACTCTTTCTCACAGAGGCATATTTTCAGCTGCCTCTTGATGAAGACTCAAGGAAGATCTCTTGAGCACACAGTTTGCACTGTCCCAATACAACTGTTTGCCACTTTGTATGGCTAGCACCCCCACCACTCTCCAGAGATATCTTGAACAGACTATTGCTAGCATTCCATACTGTCTCAGTTACTTAGATGACATTTCACTCACTGGCCATACAACTGACGAACATTTGCGCAATCTCTGTTTCGAAATAAGTGTAATTTTTCCAAGTACACCTTCACTTACCCTTTGGTCATTTATTTTGGTGATATCCTCAATGAAAATGGATTTCAGGCCACCATTGAATATGTAGTAAACGCTATTCGGAATATGCCAGTGCCAAAATTCATTAAGGATCTGCAAGTATTTCTAGGAAAAATGAACTACAATCTACAATTTATTATCCAAGCAGCCTCCATAGCCAACCCACTTGACCATAAACATAAAAAAGGAGTACCTTATCAATGGTCCAAAGTGTGCAATCAGGATTTTTAGAAGTTTAAATCCACCTTCCAAACTGCCCCCCTGCCTTGTGACCAGCCCCATTTGGCATTGGTGTTGGTCACAGGTGCATCACCACAAGGCCTTGGAGCAACTCTGCCCCCAAGTTAGACGATGGAATTAAGGAGCCAATTACGCTTTTGTCAACAACGCTTACTCAAGATCTCGAACTTTCTCTCAGATTGAAAAGGAAGTGTTGGTCACTGTTTTTGTGGTCAATTAATGTTGCATTTATTGTACGGTCACAAATTTCATCACACCGTCAATCAGGGTCCTTTGGTTTGGAGCCGAACGGATGGTCCCAACCAGAGGCTCCTTTGGTTCTGTGACGATCATGGCTGAAGATTTCTGGACCTGCATTATAGGGCACAGAGCTGTGTGAAGGGTGCTGTTCACAAAGGAAGCAGTTACTCAGATCGTGGAGTACTTGTAGAGTGCGCATGGGGTTGTTTTAGGCTAGGCTGTAGTTTGATGTCCTCTGCTGAATGCTCACGAGTCAAAACACAGAAAACAAAATCAAATCAGATACAAAGTGGAGACACTTCCATTCTCAAAACTTTTACAGTAAATTTTTCAAGTATTTGTTACAAAGCTCCCAAACTGACACACCTGCAGGAAATTTCTCAAACTCAAATTATTCTCGTGACCCAGAGCTGGCTGAAATCGAAAGTAGAAAGCTTCGAGATATTTAGCGTTTCAAGGAACATGTATCAGAAAGACAGATTATATGCCATAAGAAGGGGAGTGTTTATTGCAGTTGACAAACAACAGGTCTAAATCAAATCAAGTTAATTACTGGATGTTTTTACTGGCCACCCAATTCTGCTGCGACAGTTTTAGATTCCTTCAAGGAAAGTCTATGGTCAGTATGGAAACACCCAGTCTATGTAATATTAGTTGGAGGTGACTAACCTACTATGTATACATTGGAACATCTATAGATTCACCACAGGTGGTACAGACAAACAGTCTTGAGAAGTACTTCTGAACACATTTTCTGAAAACTGCCTTGAATAACTACAAGAGGCATTCAATAAGTAATGCAACACATTTTTTTCTCAGCCAATTACGATTGAAAAGACATGGAATTTGTTGTGGGATATCGTGGAATATTCCTACTTCAGCCCCTATAGTTTCATGAACTTCATATAGGTAGCGGCACTATACGTACCCTTCAAAATGGCGTCTGTAATGGAGATGTGTTCAAGTTATCATTGAGTTTCTTTCAGCAGAAAACCAGAGCAACACAGATATCCACAGGTGCTTGCAGAATATCTGTGGAGACATGGTAGTGAACAAAAGCACGGGGAATCATTGGGTGAGAAATCTGTCATCATCATAACAAGGCTGCACAAATTTGTCTGATGGTTGAGTGGTTGGTTTGGAGTGAAAGGATCTGAACTGCAAGGTCATCGGTCCCTTCATCTGTTAAGTAGCAAACAAGGAGTAGTCATCAAAGGAAGGAGGTGATAGGCAAATCCTAGAAACTCTATGTATAACTAACACGATAAAAAACAGAAACAACAGCCACGAAAAAAGACAGCACAGACAAGTCATTAGAAGATCTGTCGTGACAAGGTGTTAGAACCAAGAAATTTAAAAGAATGAAGACAATAAAAAGGTGGAAGGGTAGAGACCAGGCTGGGCCACCCAGCAAGGGCCACCAAGGGACCGCGGGGGGAGAGGAGGTGCCAGAAAGGGGGTGCACTACCAGCTCCTCAGGTAGTCTATGAGGCCAATGTCGTCAGGGGTCACCGAAGTGTGCCCAATGTGGAGTCTACAGAGGAGGGTGGATTCCCTGCAAGAAGCATGCAGGGAAGTTTGCCATGTGGTTGTGGTCTCCTTAATTGTCCTCAGTTTGTCTGAGGAAATCAGGGTGAACCAATGTGATTTCAACACACTTCCAGCAATCAATGGTGTATAAACAACTGAAGGTCCAGTTCTGGGACTGCCATTTCCAGAATCAGCATCCTGGTGGCCAGCTTGGCCAACCAGGTCAGCCCATTCATTTCCTGAAATCCCAACATGATCGGGTATCCAAATGGAAAACAATTGGCCACCCAACTAAATGAATGTCTGAGACAAGATCCTGGATAGCTGTATAACCAGTGGGTGGGGAGAGTAGCACAGGCGTACAACCTGAAGGCTGCTAAGGGAGTCACTACAGATTAGGATACTCTTTCCAGTGCAAGAAACATGGCTAAGGGCTAATTTAATGGCCATCAACTCAGCAGTGAAGACACTGCAGCCATTTGGCAAAGAGTGGAGTTCTCTGCACCACACAGAGTGTACGCAAAACCTGTTTGTCCATCGACTGTTGAGACATGGGAGAATACCACATCAGAACCCACATACTTCTCAAGAACAGCTAAGTACAGGCAGCAAAAAGTCATGGGGTCAATGGAACATTTTGAGCCAAAGGAGACTTTGAGGCAAATCCAAGGTCAGAACACAAGCCATGGGGGCATAGGTGATGTCTCCCTGACCAGAGGCGACAGTAGAGGAAGTTGGAGTTCCAAACACTGACACGGGAGCTGTGTTGCAATTGCTCCTTGTTGTCTAATCCTGCATTCCTCCCATGGCGTGCCAAGAGAAGGGAATGCGTTGGTATCATATTTTGCTGTGTTGTACGAGGCCTTTGTATTTGAAGAGATTGCTGAGGCCATGTGATCACCAGCGAGAGAAAGTTTAAGCTGCTTCATGTGCAAAATATCCGCCATGGTGCCACCCAGTCCGAACGGGGGCTCTCCCCATGGGCACCATCCACCCACAGTACAGCTACCTGGCCAGTAATCTGGTGCTGGGAGTCCCTGTGCCCCAGTCACAACAGGCATATACTCCATGGCACACAAGGGACATGTTCAGCGAAGGCACCAACACTGCGATCCCTGCATGGTGGGGGAGGAGATTAGTGTTTAACGTCCCCTCGACAACAAGGTCATTAGAGACAGAGCACAAGCTCTGATTAGGAAAGGATTGGGAAGGAAATCGGCTGTGCCCTTTCAAATTAACCATCCCGGCATTCGCCTGAAACAATTTTGGGAAATCACAGAAAACCTAAATCAGGATAGCCGGAGACGGGTTTCAAGCGTCATCCTCCCGAATGCAGGTCCAGTGTGCTAACTGCTGTGCCACCTCGTTCGGTCCCTGCATGGTTAGGGGGGCTATCATTGTACAGGCACTTGACCAGTGTGGGGTAGCAACAGAAGAAAGAAAAAGGAAAGCTGAAGTTTTACATTCTACATTTAATAAATCATTCACACAGGAGGACAGTTCAAACACGTCACTTGACTGTTGCACAGAGACCCACATGGAGGACATACAAATTGTCATCCGTGGGATAGAGAAGCAGGTGAAAGATAGGAAAACAAACAACTCATCAGGTCCACATTGAATCCCAGCTCGCTTTTAAAAGAGTACTTTGCGGCATTGACCCTTACTTAGCCTGCATATATCGTAAATCTCTTCCAGAGCGAAAAGTCCCAAGTGAGTGGAAAAAGCATAGATGACTCCTGTAAATAAGAAAAGTAAGACAACAGACCCGCAAAATTACACACCAATATTCGTAACATCGGTTTGCTGCAGAATTCTTTAACATATTTTCAGTCTGAATATAATAAATTTCCTTGAGATAGAAAAACTTCTGTCTACAAATCAGCATAGATTTAGAAAATATTGCTTCTGAGAAACTCAGCTTTCCCTTTTATCACCTGGTATCCTACAAAATATGGATAGAGGGCAAGAGGCAGATTCCATGTTCCTAAGATTTCTGGATAGCATTTGACATGTCGCCCCACTGCAGACTGTTTACGAAGGTGCGAGCATACAGTTTAAGTTCCCAGTGATATGAATGGGTCAAAGACTTATTGAGTACTAGAACTTAGTACACAGTCCTCGACATTGAATGTTCATCAGAGACAAGGGTATTGTCAATGCCCCAGGGAAGTCTGACAGGACTGCTTTTATTCTCTATATACATAAAGAACCTGGTGGACAGGGACAGCAACAATTTACAACTGTTTGCTGATTATACTGTGTCATATGAGAAGGTGGTGTCATTTGAATAACTGTAGGAATATATAAGATGACTTTGACAGAATTTCTAGTTGGTGTGATGAATGTCAGCTTGCTCTAAATGTAGAAAAATGTTAAGTTAATGCAGATCAATACGAAAATGACCCTGTAATGGTGAAATGCAGCATTAGTAGAGTGCAGCTTGACACAGTCACCTCCATTGAATATCTAGGTATAAAATTGCAAAGTGATAGAAATGGAATGGGCACGTCAGGTTGGTACAAGAGTAGGCGAATGCTCAACGTTTTATTGGTAGAATTCTGGGAAACTGTAGCTCACTGACAAAGGAAACTGTGTATGACACTAGTGCAACCCATTCTTGACTCCTGCTCAAGTGTTTGGGATCCCCATCACGTCAGAGTAAAAGAAGATATCACAGCAATTCAGAGGCAAGCTGCTATACTGTTACCAGTGGGTTCGATAAGGTCGCAAGTATTACGTATTACGGACATGTTTCGTGAACTCAAATGGGAATCCATGGAGGGAAGATGCTGCTCTTTCCCCAAGATAATATTGTATAAATTTAGAGAATCGGCATTTGAAGCTGACTGCAGAATGATTCTATTGCTGTCAACATACATTTTGCATAATGACCTTGAAAATAAGATTTGAGAAATTAGGGCTCATACAGAGGCTTTTTACAGTCTTTTATCCCTCACTTTATTTGCAAGTGGAAAAATTAGGGAACCGACAAATAGTGATACAAGGTGCGCTCTGCCATGCAGCATACGATGGTTTGCGAAGTATGCAGATGTAGATGTAGATCACCTCTCGTGTTACTTTTTGAACACAATGTTAAATTGCCAGTGCGTTCTGCGCATTGCATTCGGTAATGGACACACTATTTTTCGAATTTTCAGTATTGTACTTATTATCACATTTTCTGCCAGCATTCGATGTAGCCGTGCTACCTCGTACTCTGTCAAGTCCTGTCCTCAATTTGAACATCCAGAAATGATTTGTTTTCACTTAGAAAACCAACTGAAGCAATCGTTCCACAAGTTCCCTAATACTTCCTGGTACATGGCTTCATTTTCTCCATGTGATCTGCTTTGTAATAACCAAATCATGAAGGCTGACAACGCTCACTGATTGAAAATTGCTGCAATACAGTCACGTACTAACTGTAGGCAAAGAGCCCAAAGTGCCACATATAGGAGCCTCAAATGTCAAACCAGGCAGATTTCCTGCCCGAGAAGAGTTCCAGCGAGCAGAATAATTCCAGACATAGGGGTCTCGTGTAGACAACAGCCTACAACAGATACTATGCAAGTGAGCATTATACTAATTTAGGTTGTACACTAAGAAGGACTTGCAAAGTTTACCTGTTTGCCTCTGAACTATTATTGTTTCCAACATACATCAGTCTACATGTGAATATGTGTCACTTTCACTGTGACAAGTACTTGAACCTTAAGGGTTCAGTCAGAGGAACAGAATCTGGCAGTTCAATTGTTCATGGTCTGTAGTACCATTTGTTACTGTGTATACCCAAATCCTAATAAAATTACAGGCCGAGGTCACCATTTGTTCTGATAACTACTGGAGACTTTAGGAACCCTCATTTATGTTTTAAACTCACAGAAGTTATAGACCAGTGTCTGTGCTCTTCTGCATGTTCATTGCAAACGCTTGAAGAAGCAACAAAAAACAAACCAGTAAGCCAGCCTAGAATCATTTCCATATGTTCACCAAAGCTACCTATTTAGCTTAAAATTTGAGTTGTTCTGTACACACCCCAAAGACCCATTGCCTTTTCACTACTGTATGCAGCCACTCGTGCACCAAGGAATGGATGACCTCAAATAATGTGTCAGCTGTGATCTGAGTGAGCCTCTGAGTTAACTACGTTGCGATCCACATTGTGTTATGCAGGACTTCAACAAGCCCTGCAATATGTCTGGTCAGGTTGGCCTCCCACGTTCACCAGTGCAGAGCCACCTGGCCTTTGATGTCTCTCTTTTTTTTTCTCTCTCATTAGCAGTATCAACTTCAGTCTGGCAATGTGTAGTACTTGTTATAGAGTCTGACAAACAGTGCTGTGTGTTGGCACCATCCTCTCAGCAACATCTGGTGCTTCAGTTCATGCGTCAATCCAACTGGAGGATTTCTAGGAAAAAGCAACTGGCATGTCACTATGTCTAATGGCCTTGTATGGACAATGATGCTGTGTGGTATGCGTGATGCAACAGTGTGCTGTTTGCCATGCACACCAACTAGACCCAGCCAGTCATTCTCGCAATGGTTAACACCAACTAGCTGTCCTACCCCCCCCCCCCTCCCCGCCCAACTTCATAAGGACCATTTCCTATTGTCCATGTGGTTAATCATTGCAGACTCCTCCTCTCACTTCCTGTGTGTTGTTGCCTCCAGCAGACAAAGGGAGCCTCAGAGTGGATCTTCTCCACAGAAAAAGGATGAACCCTGCATGCTGCTGACTGACAATAGTCCCCCACTTCACAGAGGCTGATTTTAAAAGATTTTGCACCCATGATGATATTCACCACCTTACAATACCCCTTTTCCATTCAGACCAAAGCAAGCATTTACACTGCCTGTGATGCGACACAATGCAATGTGATGGGGAGTTCACACTCCACGCAATGCAGCGCATGATCTGGCCACTGGGGAATAGCAGCTGTTCAGTCTCAGAATGAAGGCATTTTCCTCAACCCAGTAAATTCTTTTTCATTATAAAACAGGCCTCTCACAATTCAACACAGTCACAAACATGTGCATAAAAATCAACAAGGAGAGAAGGACTTTAGAATAATTCTGTCATTCATACAGTGACTTGAGAAAAGATGATGATGATGAATTCTGGAATTATTTCAGGATGAGTACAGAGGCATTTGATTATATTGTGTTGTCTGTTTCAAGTAGATTACAGAAGCAAGACATAAATTTCAGGAAGGCTATTACCCCCAAATAGAAATTTATGGTCACCATCAGGTAAGTACACAATATCAAGTTTATAAAAAACTTTTTATTATGAGAAATTTACAAGTTGTGATATATTCATCATATTTTATAAATTATCACATAGTTGACAGTGAGCAGAAATAATGTTCATCACATTTCACTCTAAATCAAAGTTTTTTATACTCTTGTGGGCTTGAAATCACTATATCATCTGGCTGAATTGCACAAATGCCAATTTTATTTTGAGGATTTTCAGCAATTACAATATCAGCTGGTGGGTTTTCAGGAGAACAGCACAACCTGAAAGAATGTGCAGAGGAAGTGGTTGAATCTTCCAATTATTCCAATAAAATTTGGCTGAATTTTTATTCTGGCTTTCAACTGAGCTTCAGGCAATAGTTTTCACACTGTTGGCAGCAAAATCGCTAAAAGATGATAGCTCACATCTCATGTTCCTGATGTTGACATTTGTTGCTCAATTCACTTCAACTTCTGCTTCTTTATATTTAGCACTGATTTACTGGATCTCTTGTTTTGGTTGTCTGTATGTAGGGAGGGTGAAGGAGGAGGCTTTAAACATCAGCCTCAGAACTCAGAACATACTGACACTCTTGAACAGCTGGCTTGGTTGCTTTCATCAGGTGAATCACACTGACACTCTGCAAGAGCTGGTGAGAATAGTACATCATCATGTACATTGTTGTGTTCCAATTCTGTTCTTTTCCTGTGACAAACACTACTTTTTGTCTGCCATGGTGTCATTTTTTCGGTCAAGAATGTCATTAGCTCATACTGTGGCCAATTACAATGGAATGGTGGCATGCCACCTTCATCTTCTGTATGTTCAGCATGATGTGTTTTGAGTTCAGAGCAGAAAGTGTAATGTACA
This sequence comes from Schistocerca serialis cubense, assembly GCF_023864345.2. Lineage (NCBI taxonomy): Eukaryota > Metazoa > Arthropoda > Insecta > Orthoptera > Acrididae > Schistocerca > Schistocerca serialis. The sequence continues at coordinate 353,449,896 of NC_064641.1, read as the reverse complement.
TTATTCCATTTATTCTTCAGGACCTCGCCTGAAAATACAGACACGAAAATATGCATAAATAATTACGTAGACTGTATACTGAACAGATTATTTTTTGACCTTCGCACATTAATTGCACATCCTACAAAGATTGTATGGATCCTTCAATTCTGTTCACTTCCTTCTTTTTCAGATATTTGTTGGTTGGGATGTATTTCCACGCACTTTCACAGTCATTTCAGATGGGTCTAACTACAGTCTCACAATGTGTGCAGTAATATTTCAAAATGTCAAATTCTGAGCCAGGACATCTGCCTTCTCTTACTATACTACTGCTCCAAACCACTGCACAACTCACATATGCCAGTTGGAATTCTCTGAACTGTGTGTGGGGCCACTGATGGTAAGTATTTTTGGGTTAAGTACCCCCTCATTCTGGAGCAATGTAATATATAGAAGAAGAAGAAGAAGAAGAAGAAGAAGTCCCTTGCTTTGCTAGCTGTAGCTGACACTAATGCAGATTAACAGCAGTTGATGTTAGAGGCTACAGCAAGCAATTACAGAGTTTACACGTGGACAAGAAAAAGAAATTCCCAGATTTTTCCTAGATTTCCTGGTTAAAAATATGCTTTTGCTCAGGCGATAATACATTATACCGCTAGTGAAAGCACTTTTTTTTTTCTTCTATGTTAAATGACAATATACTTTCCCTCAGAGCTTCAAACTTATCAATCTTTTGAATGGTATAGGTTTTATACATCAGCTTAGAACTTTCTGGCATGTGATCTCACCAGCTAATTGCAGTAGATATTCAGTGTGTTGGACGCATAATACAGTTAGCCAACAGAATCATCACTATTAAGCAGTGTGAACACACAAGTAGAAAAAGTTAATGGTTTAAATTAATATACATACAGTATAGCTACAAGGAAAGCTGAGCTTTCATACAAAATACTGGTCACCAAAAAAAAAAATTTTAAAAAATTAAAGAATACAAGGTTGTGGTTAGGCAGGATCCTAAGAGCATGGCTTAAACTGCAGCAGCTGAATATTTCTGACAAGCACTATTACAAACTTCACTGCTATGCACTAAACATTTCATGGGTTACCTGGATAAATACATGTCTTTTTTAACATGTATTACCCGTTAACGTATCAAACATACACTGAAGTGCCAAAGAAACTGGTATAGGCATTCGTATTCAAATACAGAGACATGAAAACAGGCAGAATATGGTGATGTGACTGGTAACACCTATATAAGACAACAAGTGTCTGGTGAAGTTGTTAGATCAGCTACTGCTGTTACAATGGCAGGTTACCGAGATTTAGATGAGTTTGAACATGGTATTATAGTAGGTGCATGAGTGATGGGACACAGCATCTTCGACATAATGATGACGTGGAGATTTTCCCATAAGACCATTTCACAAGTGTACCGTGAATATCAGGAATCCAGCAAAACATCAAATCTCCATTATGGCTATGGCCAGAAAAAGATCCTGCAAGAATGGGACCAACAACGACTGAAGAGAATCGTTCAACGTGACAGAAGTGCAACCCTTCCACAAATAGCTGCAGATTTCAATGCTGGGCCATCGACAAGTGCCAGCATGCGAACCATTCAATTACACATCATCGATATGCGCTTTCATAGCCGAAGGCCCACTTGTGTAGCCTTGATGACTGCACGACACACAGCTTTACACCTCACCTGGGCCCATCTACACTGACATTGGACTGTTGATAACTGGTCGGACAAGTCTCATTTCAAATTGTATTGAGCGGATGGATGTGTTTGGGTATGGGTATGGAGGCAACCTCATGAATCCATGGACCCCGCACGTCCGCAAGGGACTGTTCAAGCAGCTGGAAGCTTTGTAATGGTGTAAGGCGTGTGCAGTCAGTGATATGGGACCCCTGATACAACTGCAACTCTGACAAGTTACCCGTATGTAAGCATTCTATTTGATCACCTGCATCCACTCACACCCATTGTGCATTTCGAAGGACTTGGGCAATTCCAGCAGGACAATATGACACCCCACACATCCACAACTGCTACAAAGTAGCTCCAGGAACATTCTTCCGAGTTTAAACACTTCCGCTGGCCACCAAACTCCACAGATATGAACATTATTAAGCACATCTGGAATGCCTTGCAATAGTCAGAAGAGCTCTTCACTCCCTCGTACTCTCATGGATTTATGGAGAGCCCTGAAGGATTCGTAGTGTCAATTCCCTCCAGAACTACTTCAGACATTAGTCGAGTCCATGCAACATTGTGTTGCAGCACTTCTGTGTGCTTGCAGCAGCCCTACATCGTATTAGGCTGCTGTACCAGTTTCTTTGGCTCTTCAGTGTATAAGCACCAGTATAATTTTAAATAAAGGCATAAATGGCTGGTCCTCTGTATTAAGTTTTCTATGAGAGTCTAATGCTCCTTGATCTAAGAAACTCATCACCCATTCTCACACATAACATATTTCATTTTATTTAAAGAGAAATTTATTTTGAAAGTAAATCAGCATTTGTAATATCTTCCCGCGACCTGCTACAAACGTATGCAGATGTGACGTCATGGTCATCAAAATGAGGCCCACAAGGAAGACGCATCAAAAGCAGTTTGTTGTTTCAAAGTACTGCATAGTCTTTGACACATTTTGCTGTCGGCAGCAGTTTTCGTGTACATCATGTTTTGTTGTTGTTAATGGCACATTTTCTTTGCACCTTAAGTTTTATTTTTGCATTAGTCTTTTATTTATGTTTTATTGCTGCAGTATTATTCTGCAGTAGTGGGCTAAACTGAAATTTTTTGTTAGAGTATCAGTCATACCAGTCAAAATTACAAAAATTTAACTGAAAACTAAAACAACGAAAAATTCCCGTACTCCTAAATAAATAAAAAAAAAATCCTCTGGTTTCTCCAGATGAAAAAATTCTCGTGTTTTTTCCGGATTTACCAGTTGTCTTGGGGCTTATACTCCCTGAATTAGAAGGCAGGACATTTAGAGCAAGTAATTTGTACAATAATATTTTGAATATAACTGAAAACTAGCCTTCACCGAAAGAACTACCCAGTACTTCAGTGAAAGTCCCATCACTGTTAATTGGAGATTAAGCCTTTCACCTACCAGAAAACTTAATGCGCCCTTTTCATGCACTGCCACTGAGTGAGAAAGAAATGTTATTTAACATGAAGTTATTGAGGAGTAGAGTGCTTGTGGAATGAAACTTTTGGAATTATGGCCAGCAAGTGGTGTCTCCTCCGAAAGGAAACCGAAACTTCTGTAGAACATGCAGATCTTATTATTCGGTGCATTTGCATCTTGCACTACATAACAACTAACAAAAGTAGGCCTGATGTTTCCCTTCATTGTGTGTTGACCAGAACATAACTAAAACCAATGCTTTGGCAGCACGCTTCCAAAATGATAAAGAAAATAGAGGTGGCTCAAGGAGAGTGAGGAGTGTCTGAAAGGCATTCAAAAATTATGTCAACTGTCATTATTGCAAACGTATTTCACATTGAATTTTTTGAATACTGTAACTATTGTAGCCAACATTTCCTTATCAAAATACTGTAACAATATCTGTACAAAACTGATATGTGAAAATATACAAAACTGTTTGTGTTACTTAATTCTTGTAATTCTGTAGTTATTTATTTTACTTTCTCATACTTAGTGTCTGTTCCAAAATCTTGTGCTATTTCATTCCATGCTTGACATACCAGACACCTGTTGTAGTAATATTTATTTTTCTGATCCCACAACATGGAATGTTCACACACATTGTCATTTAGCTTTCTGACATCTATCACAAGAAAGCAACCACGCCAGAAGCAAGCACAATCAAGCTCCATATGCTCACACAAAACGCAAAACTGCTTGCAAGTACAACGGAGTCATTGCATCAGATGACTCAGCCCAATCTCCAAACAGGCACTGCGTTGTTACCAAATGTTAAACCAAGTTGCCTCATCATCACACAATTTCAGCATGTCATCACTTTGTTCAGCATCAATTTAGCCAAAATGGGCTGTCAGAACAATTTGTTTGCAACTTTAAGGAGCAAACGCTGCAAGGTTTAGGAACTGCTAAACCAAATTCAGTGTTAAACAACTTTCTAGGATCCTACACATCCACACCAGTCAATGATCATTGCTCAGTAGAGATCTTTCATGAGTGCCTCACAAGACACTTCTGGGTTTCCTGTGTTCACCCCCACAATAGGAGGAGACACAGCCAGATCATCCTGTGTTGGTGCCCCTATGTGGGCACGCACATTTGTGTTTAGTCCAGGTTGCATCTCCGAATTCATTGCCGAACAATATGGGCACCAGGTGACATTGGTGGTTACACCATGTGGGATTCTATGTCAACGCAGCACCAATTCCAGTTGCAAAAACTGGGTCAGAAGCCTTCTCCATCCAGAAGTCCACTGTCTTCACTGTTGTGGCCACATCACGGCTTTCTCCAGTGCCCGGTCTCTGAGGATGGCCACCTGGTCCTCCCTTCCCATGAGCTGCAGGATACATCCATGATGGCGATATGGCTTCAAGAAAGGTTGAATCAAAAACCCTTCCATGTGTTGCAGTGACACCCCCATTCCCAGAAGTCTATGAGCCTATGCAAGAAGCTCCAGATTCAGCACCACTGTCTTCAGTGGACCAGACACCTTCCATGAGCTGTCTGCTGCAACATCATTCAGCTCCCAGCTGCTTCTGCCACATCTTCCTCTCCTGCAGTGGTTAGGTATGTACCAGCCCTACATGTCCATTCAAGTAGGGAGGTATTTAGTAACTTCATCAGACATACAAATGGATGATACAGACATATGGGTGTATTGCACACATTTCGGAATACATAGCGGGTAAATTGTAAGGGCACCCAGCAGCCATCTGTCTCAGTTTGCTGTTATTCAAATTTTTTGACTATTTACTGTGTGTTTAATGTTACAAGTTGTGAACTTGTGGTCTCCACCACTTCTTACATGTATGCAGTTTTCATTTTGAAATCTGTGTTATTCGGCTAAGTCACGTTGGACGTTATTGTTTTACTCCCAAATGATTTTCAAGTAATTTTTATTGTGGTTTTAAGGAACTTTTCACCACAAACTGTTTCTGCTTAATTCTTAAGCTAACTGAGTATTTACATTGTTTCTGTAGAAGTTTTATTTACATTCAATAAGTGCTGTGGCACAGAATGACAGTTACAACACAGTGTGTCTGGTATGTAACAGAATGTGACCTCATTTTCCCTTTCCTCCTATTCTGTATAATTTTTGTGCAAGTATGTACCTTGTACAGCTTGTAGACCACTGATAAAGACAGAGCAAGTGAGAAATTTTCTATTGTCATGGTTTTTCACCTGCTCCAGTGCCTTAGGGATTAATATGCTACTTAAGATATTCAAGAAAGCACAATCTGAAGACATTTAACATGAAAAAAGAGAAGGGAATATATTTACACCCAGTTACATATATAGTGATATAATCTTGAAACAACATTGTATCTGAAGAAAACAAACTTTTCAAAATTTGTTGTGAGTATAAGAATTATTCGATAGCCAAGCTCAAAATCACTTCAGTACACTGAAGAAGTTGATACTAGAGCCTATTCATTATTGTAAGGTCTGACATATACAGCTCTACGAGACATTCTTTAGTAAGGAATCAAAAAGGTTTGCTTGCATGTGGCCAATTTCTGAACATCCATTCAATATTTGGATAATTAATCTAATAACAGCAAATACTATCCTCAGTCAGACTGAACTGGGCCAGTTTGGTAAGGCCTGTTAAAGAGAATATCTTTATAGTGGACAGATAAGGCTTCATTCTGATCAATAAATAATGACTGCCAGTTGATATGGAATGTTAGGGATGTTTTTTTAGTACTGCAGGAAATAAGAACTGTTGGGCCTCACGCTTTTCTGCTGAAGCATTTCAAAATGTCCAGTGATTTTATGCATTTTGTTCTCAGTCTTTCATACATGGCAACTTAGTTAATTTCTTGTCGAAGAGTAACTCTAGAAATCTCACAGAGTCATTAAAAATTAAAACGGCACCCTTTGCTTTGATTTCTGCTTGGTTAAAAATACAATGTGAGTGGTTAGAATTTACATGAACTGTTTTATCAAGGAAGGAAGGAAGACTGCATTTAACGTCCCATTGACATCGAGGTCATTAGAGATGGACCACAAGCTCGGATTAGAGAAGAATGAGAAAGGATATCATTTCAAAGGAACCATCCCAGCATTTGCCTGGAGCAATTTAGGGAAATCACGGAAGACCTAAATCTGGATGGCCAGATACAAGTCTGAAACACTGTCCTCCAGAATGTGAGTCCAGTGTGCTAATCACTGAACCACCTCAGTCGACGTGAAAAACTAAAACTGGTCTCTTCTGCTCATTCTTTCAGGTTTTAGACTGTCTGTTACCACTGCTATGTGATGGACGGACAAAAAAGTAGATCATAAAATCTTTGGTGAATTCTGCAGTGGATGACACCAATCTCACGAAGAACATTGGCAGGGCACCACCGATATTGAACGGAAGTACATTCTCAAAAGAAAGGACTGTATAAGAATTTGCGGTCCCAAGTTTTGATGTTGGCAAAGGATATTATAACACCGTATGGTGTCACTGACGTTTTCAGGTCATAAATATATCAATAACTTAATTTGATTATGAAAAACTGATATATGGCCACTTTCGATACGATAAGGTTATCAAAGATACCGTCTAAATCAGCACAGGAAACAGTCCACGAGGTTTTGGGGTTCAGGAATCCATACAAAATCGTTAGGAAACAACAGATGAAACATCAGTGCCACACTCAAAGTGCAAAAACGTCTTGTGATATCCGGTTTTATTAAAACAATCATTGATAATGTGTGTAGTCTGTTTTCGGGACTGTGCTGTTACTCGTGCAATTGCCAAAGTGGATTCCAGTATGTAGTATGTGTGGTTTAAGTTTCAACATCTTCAGAGCTCATCTTCCCTTCTGCAAGTTCTGCTGTAGACGTGGATTGTTGCAACTGGTCTGAGTGAGATGGTGCTGTTAAAGGGAGTACTGACTCAAACTCTTGTGAATATTGTGTGAATTGGTTAATGAGATTCACTAATTCTTTTAATGATCTTTTCTTGCCTCTCTTTGGCTCTTGCTCGTGCAGGTTGATATGTTAAAGGAATCACCTATTTTGGGGAAACCTGTTTTGTCCAGTGTCAGGAGGACACAAACACAAAAGGGTAGAGGGTCTACTAATAATTGGCAGTTCAAACATATGGCAATTGATGGTACTCCTTAGGGAAATGGTAGCAAGGGGCAGAAAAGAACACCCGGTGCACTCTGTGTTATGCCTGAGGGCCTCATTCAGCATTCTGAAGAGGCTATTCCAGCAGCCACCAAGGGAAGAGGGTGCAACCAACTGCAGATTAAGGCACATGGTGGAACAAATTATGCCTGTCTTCTGGGCTCGGAGGTCATTATTGGGTCATTCCAGCAACTGGCAGAGAAGATTGAGAATATCAGCCCAGTGCATGGAGTTTCAACGAAGCTAACGATTTGCAGCATTGTCCCCAGAAGTGATTGCGGTCCTTTAGTTCTGAGTTGGGTGGAAAGACTGAACCAGAGACTTCAAAGGTTCTATGACAAGCTAGGCTGCAACTTCCTGGACTCGTGCCATAGTGTGTGAGTACTGAAGGGTACCCCTAAATGGGTCAGTTGTGCACTACACATCCAAGGCTGCCACTCAAGTAGCTGACTGTGTGTGGGGTGCACACAAGGGTTTTTTAGATTACGCAAATCTCCATCCAATTCAGATAACGATAGTTACATGAAACCTGGAAGTATCAGTGTAAGATCAAAAGAAATGCCTCCCACAAGTGAGAGTATTCAAATCCTAATGGTAAACTGTTAAAGCATACATATCATCAAAGAGCCAGAATTTGAAGCATTCATGAAAGGCACTGAAGCTCTCATAACACTAGGTACAGAAGCTGGTTGAAACCTGAAATTGATAGCAGTGAGATTTTTGGAGAAAGTGAAAGCGTCTATCCAAAGGATAGGTAAATGGGAAATGGAGGTGGTAGACAAGAAACGCAAATCCACCAAGGTAGAAATTGAAGCTGCATGTGAGACTGTTTGGGGGAGACTCAATATCAGACGTGGGCATAAAATGATAACTGGATCCTTCTATAGCCCACCAGATTCATCTTCTGATGTAACCGAAAACTTCAGAGAAAACTTCAATTCACTTGTACGTGAGTTCTCCAATCATACTGTAATCATCAGTGGAGATTTTGATCGTCCAACAACTAACTGGGAAAATTACAGTTTTGTTCCTGGTGGCAGTAATAAGACATCCTTTGAAACTTTACTAATGTCTTCTCTGAAAATTACCTAGAACAGATAGTCATGAACCCCACTCACAATGGAAATATGTTGGAGCTAATGGAAACAAATAGCCCTGACCTCTTTGAGGATGTCCATATCGAAACTGGTATCAGTGACCATAATGTGCTCATGGCAACAATGACTACCGAAGTACATAAGGACAACTAAAACAAGCACAGATACAGTGGCGGTCAAAATAATAGAGCCACCTGGCAAAGGTTTGGAATAAAGTGCACATTTATTACTTGACATGTTTGAACTATGATGGAAACCATTACAACCGAGTCACATTGTACTATTGTCAGTTATATCGATAACACAACACAAAATAATCAGTAATAATCGATAATATTCAAAAGAATACCAGACCACAGGGTCAAAAAAATAGAGCCAATTGAAACAAATATATTGTACTTGATCTCAGTCTTATGAAACGTACAGGAACAGTCTTTTTTGCATAGGACTGCATTAGTACTTCGTGGGGTAACCCTTATTTTTGAGGATTGCCCTGCACCTCTTACCCATAGAGTCTACTAAACGCCTGCATTCGTCACTACTGATCGCATACCAGGCTCTCTGGATTTCTTCCCACAGTTTTTCTGACGATGTAGCTTTTGAGCGGTCAATTCTCTTGTCTAAGATCTCCCATAAGTTCTCAATGGGTGATGCGTCAGGGGACTGAGGTGGCCACTCTAATACTTCGATATTGTGCTCTTGAACAAACTGCCTTATGATCCTTGCAGTATGCTTTGGATCGTTATCGTGCTGAAATTTCCATTTCAGCGGCATTTCCTCTTCAGCATAAGGCAGCATCACATTTGCCAAGATGTCTTTGTACATTTCTGCGTTCATTACGCCGTTGATACGGTGTATTGACCAATGCCGTACCACGAAAAACATCCCCATACCATAACACTTCCGCCACCGTATTTCACAGTTTTTAAAGTGTACTTGGGATTAAATTCCTGGTTTGGTGGGCGGCGCACATAGACTTTTCCGTCTGAGGCAAACCTATTAAACTTGGATTCATCGGACCAAAGGATGTTCCTCCACCAAGTATTAGGTTTTTGTTCATTTCTCCGGGCAAAGGCTAACCTTTTCCGAACATTAGCTTGTGAAACATGTGGCTTCTTTCTTGCAATGCGCCCATTCAATCTTGCAGATCTCAGTCGTCTTTGAATCGTTGAGGTTGATGGTTGAACATCATGTTCGTCGCTAAACAAAATGGCTTTCAGTCGTGGTGTTGACAAAAATGGGTCTTTCTTCACTTCCCTAGTGATGAGTCTGTCTACGCGAGGAGTAGTTACACGAGGTCGCCCCCTGTTCTCCACCTGCGGCTTTGTTTGTTTTGACCGTCTCATGGCGTTCTGGACTCGTTTTCGCGAAACGTGCAAGACATTGGCTATTTTATTCATGGACATCCCACTTTTGAACATCCGGAACATTACTATACGCTCATCTTCACTGGTATGCTTTGCTCTGCCCATCTAGACGAATGTAAACAAAACCACACGTCAATTTACATACAAAACAACTGCATAAAAATCAATTTAAAGGCACATGTGTAAAGCGGCTCTATTATTTTGACCCAGAAGATTCTTACCTTTATGCCTCTTTTCACACGTCTAGCTCAAACGCTTCCTTTCGGACGACTAAAGATAGCAGCAACGTCTTCCCTGATGTTGTCTACAAGGGACTGACAACACGGCACTCGTGGCGATTTCGCGAACTAATAGATATCCTAGTTCTTAATCTCGTCAATAGAGGTGGCTCTATTATTTCGACCGCCACTGTATATACGTTCAGTGAGCTAGATAAAAAGTCAGTAGCATGTAGAGGAACTACGGTTCAAGCTTAAAACAGTAGTTGACCATGCACTGGAAAGAAATGTACCCAGTAGAACAGTTCATAATGGGAGGGAACCTCCATGGTACACAGTCGCTGTAAACAAACTTCTAGAGAAACAGAAATTACTGTATAATAGGTGTAAAACAAAGTTAGGGCTATAGAGATGCTGAATGAAATGCTTTGGCTGTCTAAAGAGCAATGCATGATGCCTTCAATGACTACTTTGCCAAAATATTGTCAAGTGATCATTTACAGAAGCCAAAGAGGAGGAGGAGGAGATTAGTGTTTAACGTCCCATCGACAACGAGGTCATTAGAGACGGAGCACAAGCTCGGGTTAGGGAAGGATGGGGAAGGAAATCGGCCGTGCCCTTTCAAAGGAACCATCCCGGCATTTGCCTGAAGTGATATAGGGAAATCACGGAAAACCTAAATCAGGATGGCCGGACGCGGGATTGAACCGTCGTCCTTCCGAATGCGAGTCCAGTGGAAGCCAAAGAAATTCTGGTCGTATGTAAAGGCTGGTAGTGGCACCAAAGTTAGTGTCCAGTCCCTAATGAATGAGTCAGAAACTGAAATTGAGGGTAGCAAAACAAAAGCTGAAATGCTTAACTCCATTTTCAAATGTTCCTTTACAAAGGAAACCCCAAGAGAAATTCTCCAACTTAATTCCCATCCCACTGAAAAGATGAATGAAATATGTTTTAGTGTCAGTGGTGTTGATAAACAGCTGAAATTGTTAAATTGAACAAAGCTTCAGGGCCCAATGGAATCTCTGTCAGATTCTATACTTAATTTGCAGCTGAGTTAGCCCCTCTTCTGACTATAATCTATTGTAGATCCCTCAAACAAAAAACCATGCCCATTTCTTGGAAAAAGGCACACATCACAATCATCTACATCAGAGGTTCCCAAACTGGTGGGCGCGCCCCCCTGGGGAGGGGGGGGGGGGGGGGGGCGTGATGATGTTGCAAGGGGGGCCCCGGTGGAGTTAGCGGTATAAACCTAGTATTTCTTTTTAATATCGATATTTTAATAAAAATGAATGTGCAGGTATTAATGATAGATTATGGTGCTAAATGCAATTGTTTGGTGTCCCACTTCCCGCAATCCTATCTCAATAACCTATCCTAGAACATACAGCTTTTGAGGATCACGTTTAGAATGTCACCTGTAGAATGTCACACACAGAAACTCTCAAAATTACGAAGGCGATATGCGTTAATTCCTATACATCAGATTTGTAAACAACTTACTTCTGACAATTGGAAAACAGAAAAGTCAGGTATTAACTATTCTGTACATTTGAACACATGAACTGAACGTAATCACGTTATAACGTTCAGCCGTAGTAGGCTATGTTCATCAGAGTAATAATCACTTATACTGCATAACTGCAAAAATGCAGTTTTATTACCCTGTCAACCCGCGGACCCCCATGTGATGCGATTACAGTGACTTTAACAGACTGTATACGCTTCAAATGAACTGGCGGGTTCATAATTTGGACGCCAGGGTTATGCACTTTGTCACCAGAAAAATGTGCACGACATGAATGCGAAACTAGTACAAGTGTTCGTTCTGAGCAGAGTACTTCACGCCGTTCTGGAAACATTGTCGTGAGTGCTAACAATGAAACATAACCAAGCTAGGCAGACAATGAAATCCATTAGTGAGGCTACGTTCCCCCCCCCCCCCCCCCCGAACGGACAATACTACAGCTCTTTCATTCGGATTACTTATCTGACAAAACAGTTATTTATCTTCTGCCTTTTTGAAATACGGCATAATTTAGTTTGAAATTAGTGTACGTTCTTTGCTGAAAGAATGGCTTCTTTTGGTATGAGTACAGAGATAACTGCTTGGCACTGTGCACAGTTTCCAGCGATGTGTGAGGTGTATCCATGACCTTACTTAATTACTGTGAAATTTGGCAACCAATTCAATTCATTAATGTTATCTCAAAACTTATAACATTTTGTTTATAAGTAACGAAAGATAGGGGCACGAAAACGATTTTCGCATAAAACCCCAGGCTACACTGCTCAGAACAGCACCGCAGAACAGGTAGCAAATTCTTAGGGTGCCTGTGGGCTGTTTCCGCCCTAATCCGGGAAAAGTGCGTTTCTCCCAGCAAGACCCCTGCTCAGCCACCAGGTCGCAGACAGACAGTGCACTGACTACCTGCGCTGCAGCTGGGCTTCCCCTTCTTTGCCCCACTCCTCACAGGCAATCATCTGAGGTTCCGACAGATGACAGTAGCTTTCCTTTATTTCAGTTGGTTGCTTGCAGTTGTTGACACATCTGATGTATTGGATTTTGTTGAAATCGCGTTGAATCTTTCACAGTTGTGCCTCAGTAAAATGAGTGTTAGTGCAAAATTATACTGTTAACTTCTTGTTTTCTTTTTACTTCACCATGAGTGTCGTGAAAAAACGTAAATATAATGATGATTATATCAAATACGGTTTTGCTTCTATACAAAAAAAATGGTGTTGACCAGCCGCAATGTGTTATTTGCTATGAGGTATTGAGCAATGATTCCATGAGACTTTTTCGTCTGGAACGCCATTTGTGGGCAAAGCATGGTGCATTGAAAGAGAACCCGAAGGAATTTTATGCTGCAAATGTGATAATTTGAAACGGATGAAGTTGGACACTGCTGGATCCTTCGCTCAGGCATCAGAAAAGGTACTGGAAGCCTCGTATGAGTTATCGCTACTTATTTCAAGGACCAAGAAAAGTCATATTATCGGAGAGACACTAATGAAACCCTGTTTGTTGAAAGCAGCTGATATTGTTCTTGGGTCAGAAAGTAAACAAAAAATTTCACAAATACCGCTTTCTGACAATACTGTGAAACGTCGGATTGATGATATGGCCGAAGACATACAAAATCAATTAGTTACGGCCGTCAAACAATCACACTTTTTCGCAATACAGTTAGACGAGAGTACCGAGGTTGCGAATTGTTGCAAACTGCTAGCTTTCGTTCGCTATATAGAAAATGAAGCAATTAAAGAAGAGTTGCTGTTTTCTACAGAGTTAAAGACAACTTCAAAAGCAATTCATATAATGGCAGCTGTCTCTGAATTCTTTTGTAAAAATGAGTTATCATGGCAGAAACTGATAGGCGTATGCACAGATGGTGCTCCATCAATGCTTGGATGTCGTTCAGGTTTCGTGCAGATGGTCAGAGAAAAAAACCCTAGTGTTACTGCTATCCACTGTGTAATACATCGTCAAGCATTGGCAGCTAAGTCACTTCCAAAGGAACTCAATGATGTCTTGAAATTGTCATCAAAATCGTGAATCATATTAAAGAGAGTGCGTTAAATTCCTGGTTATTTACGGCTCTTTGTGAAGACTTGGTAGCAGAGTATAAAACACTTTTATTTCATACAGAAGTTTGCTGGTTCTTAAAAGGAAATATGCTAGGAAGATTATTTGAACTTCGAGACGAAGTGATGCAGTTTTTGGAAAATAACAAACAAACTGAATTGTATGTGGAATTTAGAAATCCCAGTGTTCATGTTGCATTGGCTTATCTGTCAGATATTTTCGAATCTTTAAACACATTGAATTTGAAATTACAAGGTGGAGAGTCAAACATAATTTTTCATCGGGATGCCATCAAAGCGTTTACTGATAACTTGCAACTATGGAAACGTAAAATTTTAACCTGCAGTTATCCCTGCTTTCCCAGATTGTTTGGAATCCTGGAAGAAGCCCGATTTCACAACGATTTTAAGGATACTGATACTAAGAGTAAAATATCGAACCATTTGCAGCACCTCATTGATTAATTCGAACGATACTTCCCTGACAGTTGTGATAGTAAAATTTATTATAGGTTAGCGGTGGATCCATTTCACGTTGACGTGGATGTGTTGCCAGACAGACTACAAGAGGAAGTATTAGAAATTAAAAATGATTCTGCAGCCAAGTATGACTTTGAGAAGATGGATAAGCCTTTATTTTGGGTGGAATATCTCATGGTGTATCCCAGCACAAAAAAAATGTTTATCCTAGATACGGCAAGCGAAGAGTAGTCCTCAAATCGTATACTGGTGAAGAAATGGTGTGCAGCAAGGGAATGTAATCAAGGTAAGGAAGTTGTTTTATTCATATTTTTTAAAGTTCTGTGTAGCCTGCAAAATTATTTCGTAAGACTTATTTTTTATTTTTGACTGGTTCTGAGGGCGTTTGTCGCCGTCGGTAAATGTAGTCGTTGACATAAATGCCAACCTATGCGCAATGACAATGGGGAGCGCTATAGGCATACAAATCAGTGATGTTCGTTAACACTGTGACTGAGTAACTATTTTTGATAACGAGTGAAAGTAATAAGCTACACTCAACTTAAAATAATGGCCGGCGTCCACTAATCTGCAAAGGTTGCAAATATTTCTCCTTGTTTACCAAGGGCTTTCTTTACTTTAGGAGTGGCTTATAATCACTACACTAGACTGATGATGTAATAACTGCGACTCGATACATTAACAGCCCACCATGTTACATGACGTCACCATCACAAATTTTCCAATAGTTTCTTGATAATTAATAAAAATCTCCATTTTTTTTAGGGGGGGCACGGAAGTTTTCTTTTCGGCAGAAGGGGGGGGCGTGACAAACAGAAGTTTGGAAACCTCTGATCTACATGAAGGGTAGTAGAAGTGATTCACAAAACTACCATCCGATATCCTTGATAACAATTTGTTGTAGAATCTTACAACACATTCTGAGCTCAAACATAATGAGGTATCTTGGACAGAATGACCTCCTCAATGCCAAGCAGCACACATTTCGAAAACGTCAATCATGTGAAACCCAACTCGCACTTTTCTTACATGACATACCAAAAGCTATGGATCAAGGCAATCTGGTAGACGCTGTATTTTGTGTTTTCCAAAAAGTATTTGACTCATTTTGGCTGGTTGGTACTTTAGGGCACAAAGCTGCTGAGGTGTTAAGTGCCTGTATCATAACATAAGAAAAAACAAGAACTAAATAAAAACCTGAGAGACTATAATCATATCAAGAAACTTCAAACGAGGGGCAGCTAAGAACCAGGACATCCCCAGGGAAAATTTCTCAAAACATTGTTGAAATAGCGAAGGTCCCTGCCGGTGGTAGTGGTGGTGGTGGTGTGTGTGTGTGTAGGGGGGGGGGGGGAACAACTTTGCTTCGCCATGCCACTACAGTGAATAAAAAGTAAGATGCGATTGACAGAACACGTCATCCACTAAAACATCTGACAAAGTGGATGGCAAACAAAGATGTAAACGTAAACAGCTACAAAATCGGCACCAGATTTAAAAGTGGCACACCACCAAGAGTTGAGAGCAGTAGGCAGGGTCACCACTTAATAAATGGCAATGACAAAAACAAGTGTCCTATATGCAGCCAAGCTAGAATGACCTCCTTGCAATGTAAGAGCCGAGGGGAAGTTGACCATGCTATTGGGACAGGTTTAATGTCCTGGATTTTGTTCCCCTGAAGAGATCACCTCTGTGGATTCCAAAGTGATACTACATGCCGACAGACTGACAAAGACACAAGTATCAGCCACGGGAACATAATTACTAGCAGGCGGAGGGAAGAGTTCTGCAGCCTTTGCAGCAGCATCAGCAGCCTCATTCCCTGGCATGCCAACGTGACTTGGAAACCACAGGAATACCAACTTGGCTCCCCCCCCCCCCCCAAAGTAAGCAAGTGGAATGTTGCTGGATGACTTGGGTGGGCTGACAGAGGACATAGAGCTCTGCAGTAAAAATAGAGCACCGCTCAAGAAGCCAGTATTGAAAAGGATCACTGCCAAGTACAAAGACACACCTGACACTATGGTCAGTCCTGGAATCATTGGTGTAGACAAAGACACTGCAGCAGAGAAGCTGGGCACAGCCCATACTAAAGGTCTACAGAGTATTAGATGGGTGACCGGGCATATAAGACAGACGACTCACATAACGACTGAGGAGAACATTCTGCCGATAGGACAACAGTAAGACAGCAGCCTCAGCATAAAGACTCTCAACAGGACTAGTATACAAGACACCAGTGGCTAAACATACCTTGCAATGGTGGATGGTGTTAAGATGATGTAAGATAAACAGATGTGCGGATGAATATGTGATACATGCATAATCCAGTTTCAAACAGACAAAGGACCGGTACAGATGGACCAGGATGGTCCAATCCGTTTCCCACGAGGTACTTCATTAAACACGTAGAACAATGAGGGACTGAGTACAAAGAGCTGCCAGGTTGAGAGACCAACAGAGCTTCCTATCAAATGTGAGTACCAAGAATTTCATTGTGTCAATGAATGGAAGAAGGAATGGGCCAATACGGAGGGATGGGGGAAGAAACTCCCGGTGATGCCAGAAGTTCATACAGACAGTCTTGTCAGCAGAAAAGTGGAAGCCATTGTTGTCACTCCATGAGCAAAGACGATCAAGACATCGCTGAGGACGCTGCTCAAGTAGACAGGTTCACTGACAGATCGCAAAGCTACCAACAAAAAGAGTGCTTGAGGTACCTAGTGTGAGACAATTCCTAATAGGGTAAAGGTTATGGCAAATAAGCCAATGCTGAGCACAGAACCCTGAGGCACCTTGTTCTCTTTAATAAGAGTGTCCAACAGAACCGAGCCCTTACGTACCTTAAAAACACGGTCTTTTAAAAATTTTCAGATAAAGAGGGTCAGGCGACCCTGGAAGCCCCACTCATACATAATACGGAGGATACCTGTCCTCCAGCAGGTGTCGTACTCCTTCTCCAAATCAAAACACACAGGCACAGTTTTGCACTTCCGCAAAAAATTGTTCATAATATGAGTTGACAAGGTGATGAGATGATCAACTGCAGAGCGGTGCCTAAGGAAACCACATTAGTGAGCAGATTCCGAGACTCGAGCCACCACACCAGCCGACCATTAATCATACATACCATTACCTTGCAGATGCTACTGGTGAGGGAAATTAGACGGTAGCTGGAAGGAAAGTGTTTGTCCCTACCAGGCTTAGCTATGGGAATGACAATGGGCTCACTCCAGTGACTGTGAAATGCGTCACCTGTCCAAATGTAGTTATATGTATGAGGGAGAAAGCATAGACCCTAAGGAATTAGGTGTTGCAACGTTAGAATGTGAATGTCGTCCAGTCCTGGAGCGGATGACCGGGACAAAGGGAGTGTATTTTTAAGCTCCCTCATATTAAAAGCAATATTGTAACACAATTCTGGGAGGAGAAAGATATCACCCTTGCCTCCACCACCCATTTCAGAGTGGGGAAGGCAGGATGGTAGTGGGTGGAACTCAAAATGCCTGCAAAACATTGGCCCAGGACGTTGGAGATATCAAGAGTGTCTACAATGACACTGTTCACTATTGTCAGACCAGGAAACTAGACAGATTACCCCAAACAACAGAAGAGGGAGTACAACTGTTAAAAGAGCTTTGAAAATAAAGCCAATTAGCTTTTTCACTACCTCTGAAAATGCGGCAACAATGCTCAGTAGCTGATTATAATGGGTACAGTTCACCATCATGGGGGTGGCATTTAAAAACACACAGGACTCGTCTCCGCACGTGGATTGCATTGCGGCATGCCTTAGTCCAGCAAGGGATGGGTGCATGTAGCAGAGAGGAAGTGTTGCAACGTACAGAACATTCCACAGCAGTAAGGATAGGTTTGTAAGGTATTCTATCTGGTCATCAATGGATGCATGTAGCAGTGAGGAAGTGTTGCAACGTACAGAACATTCCACAGCAGTAAGGATAGGTTTGTAAGGTATTCTATCTGGTCATCAATGGAGGGTAAATGGTGATCACGGAACACCATTTTCAGTGAGGAGTAGAGCTGCCAGTCAACTTGGGAAAGATGCCAGTTAGCTGGATGCACAGATGGGATAGGCATTAACTAACAAATGACACAGGGGAAATGGTTACTCGAGTGTGTGTCAGAAAGAATTAACCACTCGAGATGACGAGCAAGCTGAGCAGTACAGATAGAAAGGTCCAAGTGGGAAAAGGAGTGCGTGGAACTGCAAATAAATGTGAGTGTATCCATGTTCAAACACATTAGACTGAACTGAATGAAGATATCTACAATGAGAGTGCCTCTCAGACAGGAGTGCCTCTAAGACAGGTGGTGGTCATTGAACTTGGTGAGCAGCAAAAAGGGAGGAAAAAGTTGAGCAATAATTCGCAAAATGCCTGCCGTGGTGACAGCAGATGATGAAGGTGAGTAGACGTGAAACAAGGAAGGAAAAGACGGACAGCAACAGCTTGAAGCTGGGTGTTCAAGGACATGGTGTAGCTATAGACATTGTCTCAAATGAGGAACACGGCTTCCCAATGAGTCGGTGTCCCCATCTAACGGGGGAGGTCAAAATGGAGTGAAATGAAATGTGGGTTGTGGAAGTGATCATGAGTGCATAATTTTGTTTCCGGGAGGCAGGAAACAACTGGACAGTATGATCGCAAGAGGAACTGTAATTCAACCCTATTGGATCTGATGCTGCGAATGTTCCATTGGAGAATAACCGTATCTGATGACAGACAGGAGGTGGGTCAAATAAGGGGGCAGTCACTGCAATAGCTGTCGACTGCCAGAATTCGAACATGCACAATGACCAGGTTCAGAGGCTGGAGGATCTTGTTCCATTAGTTTGACAGAGGTGTTGGTATTCACCCTTGATTAGCCAGCGGGCTGACTGTTGTTGGTGCATCCCAGTGAAACGGAGGTTGGTGTTGAAGAAGAACATCAAGGTGTAGAAGGGCTTTGTTTGACTGCTTAGAACCTTTGCGTTTGTTAGGTGCAGACCCAGACATTGGCTGGCTAGATGGCACAGAACGTCATTGCGGGAGTACTCCTTTTTTGGATTTCCGTGCTTCTGTTTGCTAGGCATGAGATTTTGTTGGCGCAGGCGAAGGTTTGTCGGTATGGTGTGCACCCGAGCACCCATAGCAAGTGAAGATCAGCGTGTGACCTTGGAGATGGACACAACTTCTTCACTTTCGAAGGCCAGACATACCAACAATTAAAGGGAACAGCCATGGGTACCAGGATGGCCCCCTCCTATGCCAACCTATTTATGGGTCACTTAGAGGAAGCCTTCTTGGTTACCCAGGCCTGCCAACCCAAAGTTTGGTACAGATTTATTGACGACATCTTCATGATCTGGACTCACAGTGAAGAAGAACTCCAGAATTTCCTCTCCAACCTCAACTCCTTTGGGTCCATCAGATTCACCTGGTCCTACTCCAAATCCCATGCTAGTTTCCTTGACGTTGATGTCCATCTGTCCAATGGCCAGCTTCACACATCTGTCCACATCAAACCCACCAACAAGCAACAGTACCTCCATTATGACAGCTGCCACCCATTCCATATCAAACGGTCCCTTCCCTACAGCCTAGGTCTTCGTGGCAAACGAATCTGCTCCAGTCCTGAATCCCAGAACCATTACACCAACAACCTGAAAACAGCTTTAGCATCCCGCAACTACCCTCCCGACCTGGCACAGAAGCAAATAACCAGAGCCACTTCCTCATCCCCTCAAACCCAGAACCTACCACAGAAGAACCACAAAAGTGCCCCACTTGTGACAGGATACTTTCCGGGACTGGATCAGACTCTGAATGTGGCTCTCCAGCATGGATACGACTTCCTCAAATCCTGCCCTGAAATGAGATCCATCCTGCATGAAATCCTCCCCTCTCCACCAAGCGTGTCTTTCCGCTGTCCACCTAACCTTCGTAACCTCTTGGTTCATCCCTATGAAATCCCCAAACCACCTTCCCTACCCTGTGGCTCCTACCCCTGTAACTGCCCCCGGTGTAAAACCTGTCCCATGCACCCTCCCACCACCACCTACTCCAGTCCTGTAACCCGGAAGGTGTACACGATCAAAGGCAGAGCCACGTGTGAAAGCACCCACGTGATTTACCAACTGACCTGCCTTCACTGTGAAGCTTTCCATGTGGGAATGACCAGCAACAAACTGTCCATTCGCATGAATGGACACAGGCAGACAGTGTTTGTTGGTAATGAGGATCACCCTGTGGCTAAACATGCCTTGGTACACGGCCAGCACATCTTGGCACAGTGGTACACCGTCCGGGTTATCTCGATACTTCCCACTAACACCAACCTGTCAGAACTCCAAAGATGGGAACTTGCCCTTCAATATATCCTCTTTTTCCCGTTACCCACCAGGCCTCAACCTCCGCTAATTTCAAGTTGCCGCTGCTCATACCTCACCTGTCATTCAACAACATCTTTGCCTCTGTACTGCCGCCTCGACTGACATCTCTGCCCAAACTCTTTGCCTTTACATATGTCTGCTTGTGTCTGTATATGTGCAGATGGATATGTGTGTGTGCGCGCGAGTGTATACCTGTCCTTTTTTCCCCTACGGTAAGTCTTTCTGCTCCTGGGATTGGAATGACTCCTTACCCTCTCCCTTAAAACCCACATCCTTTCGTCTTTCCCTCTCCTTCCCTCTTTCCTGATGAAGCAACTGTGGGTTGCGAAAGCTTGAATTTTGTGTGTGTGTTTGTGTTAGTGTGTCTATCAACATACCAACGCTTTCGTTTGGTAAGTTACATCATCTTTGTTTTTAGATATATTTTCCCCACGTGGAATGTTTCCCTCTATTATATTCATATCATTGTATAAATATTCAGTCAGACCTTGATAAGATTTCAAAGTGGTGCAGAGATTGGCAATTTACTTTAAATGTTCAGAAAATTAAAATTCTGCACTTTACAAAATGAAAAAATGTAGTATCCTCTGGCTACAATATCAATTAGTCACTGTTGGAATAGGCCAACTCATGCAAATACCTGGGTGTAACACTTTGTAGGGATATGAAATGAAATGATCACATACATTCAGTTGTGGGTAAAGCAGGTGGTAGACTTCAGTTTATTGGTAGAATACCGCAGAACCGCAATTAATCTACAAAGGAGATTGCTTACAAATCACTCATGCGACTGGTTCTAAAATATTGTTCAAGTGTGTGGGACCCATACCAGATAGGCCTAACGGAGGATACCGAAAACATGCAGAGGAGGGCAGCACGAATGATCACAGGTTCATCTAATCCGCAGGAGAGAGTCACAAAGAGAGTGAAGAAGCTGAACTGGAAGACTCTTGAAGACAGACATGAACTATCCTGACTAAGTTTATTAACAAAGTTTTAAGAACCAGCTTTGAATGATTACTCTAGGAATAAACTACAACTCCTTATGTGTGACACATACGGAGCGTGAAGATAAGATTAGAATAATTACTGCACACACAAAGACATTCAAACAATCATTCTTCCCTTGTTCCATACGCGAATGGAGCTGGTACAATTGGGCGTACCATCTGCCATGTACCTCATCATGGTTTGTAGAGTACAGTTGTAGATGCAGAATTTCTGGTGGTGTATTACGTCTAAACTTTCATAGAGCTACATATTAGTCCCCCTGATTGCCAAGCAACATTCCCTATTTCGCCACTGGACAGTTTGTCTTCTAAGTTGAGGGGGTAACTAGTAATGTGAGCCACATTGTCCTAGAAGCTATTTCAGTATTCACACATAACCAACTGCTCTGACTCCAACTACGTAAGGAGAAATGACCACCTCAATAAAATAAGAAAAATCTGAGTGAGCATGGAAAGATCTACATGTATGTTTATTATTTTTCCAAGTGCTATTCAAACATAGAATAGTAAAACAATAATGAAAACTGCTTCTACGAAGACTCGGCCAAGTGTTAATTGCACAGTAGTTATGTAAATGTAAAGTGTTCAGCTCCTCAGTTATATCCATATAGGCAACCTCTTTTTGGGTACAACTCATCCAGAAAGGCAAATTCATAGTGGGAAGAGCTCTATACAGAGCAAATTACAATCAACTTCCCACTGACCAGTACATGTACATCTACATAGTTACTCTGCAATTCACACTTAAGTGCCTGGCAGAGGGTTCATCGAACTATTTTCATACTACTACTCTGCCATTCCACTCTCGAATGGCGTGTCGGAAAAAGGAACACCTAAATCTTTCCTTTCGAGCTCTGATTTCTCTTATTTTATTACAATGATCATTTCTCCCTACGTAGGTGGGTGTCAACAAAGTATTTATGCATTCGGAAGAGAAAGTTGGTGATTGAAATTTCATAAATAGATCTCGCTGCAAAGAAAACCACCTTTGTTTCAGTGACTCCCACCCCATTTCGCGTATCATATCAGTGACACTCTCACCCCTATTGCACAATAATATGAAACAAGCTGCCCTTCTTTGCAGTTCTTCAATGTCTTCCATCAATCCTACCTGGTAAGGATCCCACACTGCGCAGCAATATTCCAGGAGAGGACGGACAAGTGTAATGTAGGCTGTCTCTTTAGTGGGTTTGTCACATCTTCTAAGTGTTCTGCCAACAGAGTGCAGTCTTTTTTCCACTTTCCCCACAATCATATCTATGTGGTCTTTCCAATATAAGTTGCTCATAATTGTAATTCCTAGGTATTTAGTGAATTGACAGCCCTTAGATTTGTGCGATTTATTGTATACCCAAAATTTATCAGATTTCTTTTAGTACCCATGTGGATGACCTCGCACTTTTCTTTGTTTAGTGCTAATTGCCACTTTTCGCACCATACAGAAATTCTCTCTAGATCATTTTGTAATTGGAATTGATCATCTGATGATTTTACTAGACGGTAAATTACAGCGTCATCTGCAAATAATCTAAGGGGGCTGCTCAGATTATCAACTAGATCATTTACATAAATCAGGAACAGCAGAGGGCCTATGACACTACCTTGCGGAATGCCAGATATCACTTCTGTTCTACTCGATGATTTACAGTCCATCACTACGAACTGTGACCTCTCTGAGACGAAATCACGAATGCAGTCACACAACTGAGACGATATTCCATATGCACGCAATTTGATTAGCAGTCACTTGCGAGGAACGGTATCAAAAGCCTTCTGGAAATCTAGGAATATGGAATCGATCTGAGGTCCCTTGTCAACAGCACTCATTACTTCATGGGAATAAAGAGCTAGCTGTGTTGCACAAGAACGATATTTTCTAAATCTGTGTTGGTTATGTATCAATAAGTCATTTTCTACAAGGTGATTCATAATGTTCGAGAACAATATATGCTTCAAAATCTTACTGCAAATTGAGGTCAGTGATATGGGTCTGTAATTCAATGAGTTACTTCTATTTCCTTTCTTGAATATTGGTGTGACCTGTGCTACTTCCCAGTCTTTAGGAACAGACCTTTTGGCAAGTGAGCAGTTGTATAAGATTGCTAAGAAAGGTGCTATTGTGTCTGCATACTCTGAAAGGAACCTGATTGGTATACCATCTGGACCGGAAGACTTGCCTTTCTTAAGTGATCTGAGTTGTTTCGCAACACCTAAGATATCTACTTTAATGTTACTCATGCTAACACCTGTTCTGGTTTCGAATTCTGGCTGGAATATTTACTTCATCTTCTTTCGTTAAGGAATTATGGAAAACTGCATTTAGTAACTCCGCTTTGGTGGCATCATCATTGGTAACATTTTCATCGCCATCGCGCAGTGACGGTATTGACTGTTTTTTGCCACTGGTGTGCTTTACATACAACCAGAATCTCTTTGGGTTTTCTACCATATTTTGAGACAATATTTCATTGTGGAAACTTTTAAAAGCATTTCGCATTGACGTCCGCACTAAATTTTGAGCTTGCGTGAACTGGGGATTTTGTGTTTTTCTGAATTTGGCAGGCTTTTTTCATTGATTTTGCAACAGTGTTTTGACGTGTTTTGTGCACCATGGTGGATCAGTCCCGTCTCTTATTAACTTATGCGGTATGAATCTATCTATTACTGTCAATACTGTACCTTTGAATTCGAGCCATATCCGGTGGTCTACATTTACATAATTAGCTTGGAAGGAATGGAGACTCTCTCTTAGGAAGGCATCAAGCAAATTTTTATCTGCTGTTTTAAATAGATATACTTTGCATCTGTTTTTAGTGGTTTTTGTCGATATGGTTTTGAGCCTCATTACAATGACCTTGTGTTCACTAATCCCTGTACCCATCATGATGCTCTATATCAGATCAGGATTATTTGTGGCTAAGAGGTCAAGTATGTTTTCGCAACCATTTACAATTTGTGTGGGCTCATGAACTAACTGTTCAAAGTAATTCTCAGAGAAAGCATTTAGTACAATTTCAGAAGATGTTTTCTGTCTACCACTGGCTTTGAACATGTATTTTCGCCAACAAATCGAGGGTAGTTTGAAGTCTCCACCAATTATAACTGTATGAGTGGGGTACTTATTTGTAATGAGATTCAAGTTTTCTTTGAACCGTTCAACTATTATATCATCTGAGTTGGGGGGTTGGTAGAAGGAGCCAATTATTATTTTGGTATGGCTGTTGAGTGTAACCTCCACCCATAGTAATTCGCAGGAACTATCTATTTCAACTTCACTACAAGATAAACTACTATCAACAGACACAAACACACCACCACCTACTTTATTTAATCTATCCTCTCTGAACACGGTTTGCGCCTCTGTAAAAATTTCAGCAGAATTTATCTTGGGCTTTAGCCAGCTTTCTGTTCCTATAACGATTTCAGCTTCAGTGCTTTCTATCAGCACTTGAAGCTCTGGTACTTTTCCAACACAGCTACGACAATTAACAACTACAATACCGACTGTTGCTTGGTCGATTCTCATCGTTTCTTTGCCCTATACGCTTTGAGACTGGAGCCCTTTTTGATCTTTCCCAAGACTGTCTAACCTAAAAAACCGCCCAGTCCATGCCACACAGCCCCTCCTACCAGTGTAGCCACCTCCTGTGTGTAGTGGACACCTGACCAATTTAGCAGAACCCAAAACCCCACCACCCTATGGCGCAAGTCGAGGAATCTGCAGCCAGTACCAACAAGAGCAGACACAATGAAGGATATCAGTGGTGAATAGCAACCACATTGCAGTGTTAAAGTACATCCCTTGCCCTCCATAGATAATATCGATGGCAGACAATGAAAACCTCATAACTCCATCTGCCATGACAATATTGTAGTTCCAGGAATCAGTAACTCCATGATAAGAGAGAGATTTGAAAGTGTATGGCTTTTCTAATCAGTGAATAACTAGGCTTCTGCAATATAGTTACATATGTGGAAATTTATCCGTTCCACTTTATATTATAATTTAAGAAACAATTTTTGCTTCTCCCGTAAAATTTAACGAAACGGAGTTACGAAGTTTTCACTGTCTTCTGTCAGTATGTCATCTACAATAATATAAATAAATGCAAGGTGTAGACATTAGTAAAGCCCCACAGTGTTTTGAAAGCCCCAAGAATGAATATTGGAGGGCATGGCCA
This sequence comes from Schistocerca serialis cubense, assembly GCF_023864345.2. Lineage (NCBI taxonomy): Eukaryota > Metazoa > Arthropoda > Insecta > Orthoptera > Acrididae > Schistocerca > Schistocerca serialis. Next base: position 353,424,269 of record NC_064641.1, on the reverse strand, counting down.
CTTGAGGCCTCAGAGAGCAAGGCATATAGGGTCTCGCAGTGGCACACTTAGAGTGATTTTCTGTACAAATTTCTGATGGCATCTGCTTATAAATCAGTGCTACGTCAGATTGATGAGGAATGATACCCATAATTATCGAACAAAGCCATCATTAGTGACCCTGTCACTAATCAAGGACTGTCCTGTGCAGACTGTGCCCATTAATAACATGTTGTCATTTTTAAAGTGGGTAGCATGAGAGTTTTGCCAGTCAAAAGAGTTTCCATTCGTTTGCAACAGTCCTGAATCCATTCCTGTTCCCCAAAAAATGTGAGCCACTTATGCAGTGATACCTGTCTCTACTCCTCAGTCTTAGTGGTGAGTCCCAGACATTGGAGGCTGTTTAAGATTCACATGGTACCTTATTCAATTAGCATTTCAGAGCTGTCATCTGATGCAGAAGACTTATCCTGTGATGAATCTGAACTTTCGGTGCTTCTTTTCATTTGCCCATGGCATTTCAGTTTATTTGAATCTTTAAATACCTCATTGAATAATCATCAGAATTTCATGTACTGACTTTCAGTTCTCCACTTTGTGTAGGGAGAAGAGAGTGCAAAACTAGAAGGGAGGTGCATGGCAACTCCCATTCATGATAAGGTGGTCTCCAGTCTCCACAGTTTATTTGCCTCCGTAACCAAATTTTATACCCCCAACTTTTGAAAGTTGTAAACTGCATGGTATTCAGGATATAAGATCACACCTTGACACAGATAAATTATACTTTAAGTGTTAAAATATCTTGGCAATGATGGACATTCAAAGGTATGAATGAAAACTGATTTTTCCCAACCTACTGTTTACTCATTTCATAACTTGTGTGCATCTGATATTCCTCCTCCAATTCTGATGTTTGGATGTGAATAAGATCTGTGCATTTTGAAACATCTTGCTAAAAATGAGAGTGCTGCAGTTCTGCTATAATCAGCTAGCAGGTTCTTTTCAAGGAGGGTGGTACCTGTAGATAAATAAATATTTTGATTAAACAGTACCAGAGAAGGAAAGTTGCTAATCACCATATAGCGGAGATGCTGAGTAAACCATTCTACTCTCAAGTCTTTTCATAGACATCAAATCTCAGCAACCCCCTTTAATCTTTCATGGAAAAGGAAGGAAGGAAGAAAGGAAGGACAATTAGGGTTTAATGTCCTGTCGACACTAAGGTAATTATAGACGGAGCACAAGCTCAGATTGGTTCAAGGAAGGGGAAGGAAATTGGCCATACTCTTTCTAATGAATCTCCCACCAATTGTTTGGAGCAATTTTAGGGAAATCATGGAAAACCTAAATTCAGATGGCCAGATGCAGTTAATCTTTAATGTATGTAACAGTGTAACATGGAGCACTACTTCTAATGACCCAGTAATTCTCTTCATATCCTGAATTACACTATGAGACACCAGTATGATGTCCTGTCAGAATTTTCAATTACTTTTTAAGCTGACTGCTTTTTTTCTCTTAATTGATTTGTATTAGTACCCACGAGTGGACTGCTCTCTCTCTCTCTCTCTCTCTCTCTCTCTCTCTCTCTCTCTCTCTCTCTCTCTGGTAGCTCCCAGCAAGGGGCCAGTAAGCCTAAGCAAGCCCATACCTCCCTCAAGAGCCATGTACACATTGGGGTGCAGTGTTATCCTAAGCTTGAAGCCTCTTTTTAAAGGCTAAATATTAAGCCAAAATCCATGTTCCTTGTGTCACACAACATTCAATCACCATGTCTTGCTGAAGCATAGCCATATTTACAGTGGAGGAGGACTGCTGACACAGACCAGCCTGCAGGTGCACCATGTCCATTTCCAGCCGTTTCTGCTCAGGCTACAGAAGGATAGTCCAGATTAAGGAATCTATGCACAGAAGTTGAGATTAGCTGCTATGTGCACTTGAAAAGTATCCATTTTGCAGATAGTAAACAGCACATCTTTTATGACGCATTTCTATAACTGACTTTCGATTGAAATTTCAAGAAGAAAGCTGTTATCAAAAAATTAAAATGATTACTGGTATTCCTCAAGGAGATATAATTATGGAAACAGTATGTCCATACTGATTATAGTGCCTACTGCTTATTAAGCCCTGACCCGTGGTTCTGGGTGACTTTCCCGAAATCAATCCCTTTTCCTAGACCTCTCCAGTCCTTTTCCTTCACCGTTCTTCCTTACCCTCCAACCCTTCTGCATGAAGAAGGAGCCAATGTCTCGAAAAACTTGTCAATTACGACACTCTTTTATGTGTGTGTTCTGCTGCCGCTTGGTGAATAGATTTTTTATCTATCCAATTAAATAATTTTGTCAATAATTGATTGTTTTCACGTTCATGTTTTGCAACTTGCTAACTGTCTTTATTCCTTTTTATACACTACCATCTGCGTCCCATATCTTTCACAGCAGATGTATCACATTTATGAAATGCATACTTCTCCCACTGCACTAATGAACTGTAATAGAATATTAACATAAATGCTTGAGTTTATTTCAAACTGCTTCAATAAATTCCTTAAGACCATAAATCAAAGTGATGCCAGAGTCTAGTACCTAGAGGCCTACTGGTGAGAAATGCACTTTAGAAGTTCGTCAAACCTCTGTATGAAGTGAGTGTTAGTCTGGTAGTAACTGGTATACCAGTCTTTCAAAATTGGGCTCTCCAACTCTTTGCAATCAGTTTCATAATATACAAGAAGTGTTCAAAAATAAATCAAATTCTTGAAATAGCAAACCAACCGGCAGAGCGAAAGTGCTGTGGTTACTGTGCACATGTAGCGGCAGGTTCAGAAAACAAACTGCTGTTTGCCAGGTTTGGCTCTGGTCGTTAGTAAGCAATCTACAGCCGCTGAAGTGAGCACATGCACAGGCTGCACATCAGATTAGTACTGAAATAACAACGAAAGAGGTATGTTGATGACACCTTTGTAGTTTGGCCCCATGGTGAAGACAACTTGCAAGACTTCTTAAGACATACGAACTCCCTCCACGATCAAATAAAGTTCACAATGGAAATTGAAAAGGAGGGATGCCTTCCATTCTTGGATGTTTTGGTTCGGCAGAGAGAGGATGGCACTTTGGGACATGAAGTGTATAGGAAGCCGACACACACCGATCTGTATTTACGTGCAAATAGCTGCCACCATCCTGCCCAGACAATGAGTGTTCTCCGAACTTTGACTCACAGAGCGCATATTATTTCTGATGAAAGCAGTCTGCAAGATGAACTTTCTCACTTACAAAGAGTGTTTGAAGACAATGGGTAATCTCCACAACAAATACAGAGGGCACTGAAAATGAAACCGAAAGAGGCTACAAAGAAAGCAGAAGAAGATGAAGAAACCTTTAAATCGATGGCCTTCCTGCCATATGTGGGTAGCCTCTCATCAAAAATAGGACGCATTCTCGGCAGACACAAAGTAAAAGTGATTTTTCATCCTCCACCTAAGACAGCTGCACTCGTGGGCTCCGTCAAAGATGATTTGCTGCTCCGAAAATCTGGAGTTTACAAAATTCCATGTGAATGTAGCCTTTCTTACAGCGGACAAACAACTCGTATTGTCCACGAAAGATGTACAGAACACCAGAGGTACACCTTTGTAGGTGTAACCTAACAAGTCGGCAGTGGCAGAACACTGTATTGATAATGGTCACAGTATGATGTATGACAACGTCGAAATTTTGGCAACTACATCATCCTTTTGGGACTCGATAGTAAAGGAGGCAATTGAAATTCGCGTGACGACGAACCTAATTAATAGAGACAGTGGTTTCAATCTTGATAAATCTTGGAATCCGGCACTTGCCGTAATAAACTCGCAAAGACGTTGTCACAGTGCAGCTCACAATAATATATTGATATGCCAACAAAGATCAACTGCGTAGTCATAAATACAACTCGCACATTATGCACGTCTCTGCCGCCAACCAACGTCTCTGGCCCATTTGCATCTGTGGCCGCATGCGCAGTTGCGCGGTACAACAGTATAAAGGGATGAAGTGAGCGCTGGAGCAGCAGTCTTGCGGCTCACTCTGAAGATGACTGAACGTTATACAGCCAAAATATTAGAAGAAAAATGAGATTTCTTGCGGCTGCACACCCGAAACTTAATGGAACAACAATGAAAGAGTTTGAAGACCAATGTGTGTGTGTGTGTGTGTGTGTGTGTGTGTGTGTGACATTTTGCTACAAACTTGGTTAAATTTTCACAGCTACATTACAGTTGCTTAGCCCAGCATACAGAGAGGACAGCGTGAGTCACAGAGATATTGTGCTGCGATTCATGGAAATCGTCATTTAATTGTTTGAAAAGTTGCTGAGAAAGTTAGGCATCAGAGTAGGATCATGCCATCAAATTTTGTGTGACTACTGTGAGACACATCTTGTCAATGCAAAATTCGAGTTACATTTGTTTACTGAAGATCAGAAACAGACCAATGACTAAATCAGTGAGGAATTCCTCACAAATGACAATGACAACTTCCTTAAGAACATCACGACAGGTGATGAGACATAGGTGTCTGGTTATAATACTGAAATTAAGATGTAGCTGCCGCAATGAATGAGGAAAGGGTATCTCCATCCAAAAACAGCATGCATGAGATGGTCAAAGATCAAGCTAATGTTGGTTGTGTTTTCTGACTACAACAGCATTGTCCATCAGGAATTTGCACCACATGGTCACATGGTAAACAAGGAATCCACCAGGGAATCCTAATGGGCTTGGGGGACGCTATGTGCAAGAAGAGGCCTCAAGTGTGGGTAAATCCAACTTGGATGTTCATCATCATGACAATGCGCTGGCTCACACATCACTCCTTGTCTGTAGCTATCCAGCAAAATGTACATTCCTGTTGAGCATCATCCGCCATACTCCAGATCTAGCCCCCAGAAGACTTCTCCCTGTTTCCCAAACATACGACCATGTTGAAAGGAGACTGTTTCTGACTACAAAGGAAATTCAGGACGACAAACAAGAGAGCTGTATGCCATCCCAGTACATGCACTCCAGGGGTTTTTCCAAAAGTGAAAGAAACAATAAGAACAGTGTATTGCCATTAGAGGGGATTTCTAGAGGCGCACAATGCTTAAAATGTTGTAGAACGAGCAATAAAGGTGTTATAGCGAAAATTCTGTTCTCCCCCCCCCCCCCCCCCAACAACATGATTTGACACTCAGGTTAAACGTGAACGATCAGTTCACGAGTTATTTTTTAGAAGCAGTTTGTTCAAAAGAATGTATCTAAGAAGCCTAATTTTTCTTTTTCTTGTTAACTTTCCTCCTTGCGAACTGTAAAAGTAAAACAGTCACACTCACTTCCCACTAGTTTGCCAGACAACGTTTCCAGGCAATATGTCATCAATACACAGTTTCTATGTCCATGTAAATGTACCTTACCACCCAAACTCAATCTGTACACTGTTATTCAACAGTTGTGGAAAACTCACTCACTAAAATTTTGCATGAATATATGACAAGAGTAGCTACTGAAACCCAATCGTAGATCTGTATCTCATAAAAATGTGAGACCATAAGTGAGAAACAAAAGGATAAAGTATTATTTATCCTTAGACAAATTTACTTGAGGTAGCTTTCAGAGAGTTTTCACTATCTTTAAACAGACATATACCTGCCACTTTCAGAGAACTTTGACCCTCTTCAAATAGGGATATACTTGGCATCTTAAGCTTTCCATTGCAAGCATATATAAACAACTAGCTTAGTGATCGCTGCTTTGCTTGGGTAGACTGAGTGGCCTGCAGAGAATTTTTATTTTGTTTTTGTGTGATCGAATTTCATTGTTGTTCACAAACTGCAATACCTTCTAGCATTTCATGCTAATTAAGCCCATACCCCCCATCAACCATGGACCTTGCCAATGGTGGGAAAGCTTGCGTGCCTCAACGATACAGATAGCCGTACCATACGTGCAACCACAACAGAGGGGTATCTGTAGAGAGACCAGACAAACATGTGGTTCCTGAAGAGGGGCAGCAGCCTTTTCAGTAGTTGCAGGGGCAATAGTCTGGATGATTGACTGATCTGGCCTTGTAACACTAACCAAAATGGCCTTGCTGTGCTGGTACTGCGAACGGCTGAAAGCAAGGGGAAACTACAGCCGTAATTTTTCCCGAGGGCATACAGCTTTACTGTATGGTTAAATGATAATGGCGTCGTCTTGGGTAAAATATTCTGGAGGTAAAACAGTCTCCCGTTCGGATCTTCGGGCGGGGACTACTCAGGAGGACGTTGTTATCAGGAGAAAGAAAACTGGCGTTCTACGGGTCGGAGCGTGGAACGTCAGATCCCTTAATCGGGCAGGTAGGTTAGAAAATTTAAAAAGGGAAATGAATAGGTTAAAGTTAGATATAGTGGGAATTAGTGAAGTTCGGTGGCAGGAGGAACAAGACTTCTGGTCAGGTGAATACAGGGTTATAAATACAAAATCAAATAGGGGTAATGCAGGAGTAGGTTTAATAATGAATAAAAAAAAAATAAGAATGTGGGTAAGCTACTACAAACAGCATAGAGAACACATTATTGTGGCCAAGATAGATACGAAACCCACGCCTACCACAGTAGTACAAGTTTATATGCCAACTAGCTCTGCAGATGACGAAGAGATTGATTAAATGTTTGATGAGATAAAAGAAATTATTCAGACAGTGAAGGGAGGCAAAAATTTAATAGTCATGGGTGACTGGAATTCGATAGTAGGAAAAGGAAGAGAAAGAAACACAGTAGGTGAAAATGGAATGGAGGTAAGGAATGAAAGAGGAAGCCTCTTGGCAGAATTTTGCACAGAGCATAACTTAATCATAGCTTACACTTGGTTCAAGAATCATTAAAGAAGGTTGTATACATGGATAAAGCCTGGAGATACTTACAGGTTTCAAATAGATTACATAATGGTAAGACAGAGATTTAGGAACCAGGTTTTAAATTGTAAGACATTTCTAGGGGCAGATGTGGACTCTGACCACAATCTATTGGTTATGAACTGTAGATAAAACTGAAGAAACTGCAAAAAGGTGAGAATTTAAGGAGATGGGACCTGGATAAACTGACAGAAACAGAGGTTGTAGGGACTTTCAGGGAGAGCATTAGGGAACGATTGACAAGAATGGGGGAAAGAAATACAGTAGAAGAAGAATGGGCAGATTTGAGAGATGAAGGCACCAGAGGATCAAGTAGGTAAAAAGACGAGGGCTGGTAGAAATCCTCGGGTAACAGAAGAGATACTGAACTTAATTGATGAAAGGAGAAAATATAAAAATGCAGTAAATGAAGCAGGCAAAAAGGAATACAAACGTCTCAAAAATGAGATCGACAGGAAGTGCAAAAAGGCTAAGCAGGGATGGCTAGAGGACAAATGTAAGGATGTAGAGGCTTATCTCACTAGGGGTAAGACAGATACTGCCTACAGGAAAATTAAAGAGACCTTTGGAGAAAAAGAGAACCACTTGCATGACTATCAAGAGTTCAGATGGAAACCCAGTTCTAAACAAAGAAGGGAAAGCAGACAGGTGGAAGGAGTATACTGAGGGGCTATACAAGGGCGATGTTCTTGAGGACAATACTATGGAAATGGAAGAGGATGTAGATTAAGATGAAATGGGAGATATGATACTGTGTGAAGAGTTTGACAGAGCACTGAAAGACCTAAACTGAAACAATGCCCCGGGAGTAGACAACATTCCATTATAGCCTTGGGAGAGCCAGCCCTGACAAAACTCTACCATCTGGTGAGCAAGATGTATGAGACAGGCGAAATACCCTCAGACTTCAAGAAGAATATAATAATTCCAATCCCGAAGAAAGCAAAAGTTGACAGATGTGAAAATTACCAAACTATCAGTTTAATAAGCAACGGCTGCAAAATACTAACACGCATTCTTTATACACGAATGGAAAAACTGGTAGAAGCCGACCTCGGACAAGATCAGTTTGGATTCCGTAGAAATGTTGGAACATGTGAGGCAACACTGACACTATGACTCATCTTAGAGAGTACATTAAGGAAAGGCAAACCTACATTTCTAGCATCTGTAGACTTGGAGAAAGCTTTTGACAATGTTGACTGGAATACTCTCTTTCAAATTCTAAAGGTGGCAGGGACAAAATACAGGGAGCGAAAGGCTATTTACAGTTTGTACAGAAACCAGATGGCAGTTACAGAGTCAAGGGGCATGAAAGAGAAGCAGTAGTTGGGAAGGGAGTGAGACAGGGTTGTAGCCTCTCGCCAATGTTATTCAATCTGTATATTGAGCAAGCAGTAAAGGAAACAAAAGAAAATTTGGAGTAGGTACTAAAATCCATGGAGAAGAAGATTCGCCGATGACATTGTAACTCTGTCAGAGACAGCAAAGGACTTGGAAGAGCAGTTGAAGGGAATGGATAGTGTCTTGAAAGGAGGATATAAGATGAACATCAACAAAAGCAAAACGAGGATAATGGAATGTAGTCAAATTAAGTCAGGTGATACTGCGGGAATTAGATTAGGAAATGAGACACTTAAAGTAGTAAATGAGTTTTGCTATTTGGTGAGCAAAATAACTGATGATGGTCAAAGTAGAGAGGATATAAAATGTAGACTGGCAATGGCAAGGATAGCATTTCTGAAGAAGATAAATTTGTTAACGTCGAGTATAGATTTAAGTGTCAGAAAGTCTTTTCTGGAAGTATTGGAGGGCAGCATGAAGGGCCAAAATCGTAGATGGAGACCAAGAGATGAATACACTAAACAGATTCAGAAGGATGTAGGGTGCAGTCGGTACTGGGAGATGAAGAGGCTTGCACAGGATAGAGTAGCATGGAGAGCTGCATCAAGCCAGTCTCTGGACTGAAGACTACAACAACAACATAAGCCCATATAAGCATGGTATTTTTCCAAATGAGATTCTGATAGCTAGGGTTCAACGTTTTTCTTAATCATGCCTTTTGTGTTCTTGTGGAGCTATTTCCATAGCAACTTTCATCCGCTAACAAATATTTCTTTACATCTAACTGAGAAATGAAATAACAAGAAACAAAAATGGTATCTTGAAAATTCATTCCCTTAGGGGTTGAATGTCCAAAAACAGTGACATGCATACGTTTTACTTCTAGCAGAGAAGCCAAATACAAATTTTCATAGATTTTGCTTTAAAAATGCTTGAACAATGAAATGCTTCCATAAAAACTTTCATCTTCCATTTCACCCCCATAGTGGTTGAATTTCCAAATACTTTGTGTAACGTAACCTGTTAAAGGCTTTACTTTACCAAAGTATGCGATACCCTCCAAATTCAATCAGTTTAACGAGTATTTATGATTATAGAAAAGTTATTGTGTATGTTAACAATGATTGCATAACATGTCACCATAAACAGTCAACCCATTAAATTATACTGAATAACTGACCCACACAAAACTTAATATCACTTGATCACTGATGCAGCAAATGTCATCATGCTAAAAAGGGAATTCCAAGATGTGTTTGATGACAGACCTGGTAGAGTGAAATATTATCAATGTAAATTACAGTTAAAACCTCATGAGCCTTTCTTTATAAAACCGTATGGAATACCATTTGCAAAAAGAGATGCTGTGGAAAAAGAAATACAAAAAATGGAAAAATTGGGAAGTTATAGAAAGAAGTTGCAGTGCCTATAACAACCCGTTGGTCATTGTAAAAAAGGGAGACAATAGCGTTAGGATTGTATTAGACTCCAGACATCTGAACAAGTATCTCATCAGAGAAAACGACCACCCAGAAAGTATAATGAGCTGTTGGGTAAATCTGAGTGTGTCAAACATATGACAAGCCTAGATCTCACCGCTAGTTTTCATCACGTTGAACTTAGTCCTGATTCGAGAAAATATACAGCCTTTCTATATATAATGGTAAATGTTATCAGTATACAGTCGTGCCATTTGGTCTCAATGTATCAGTTGCAGAATTCATCACAGCATTAGATTTTGTACTTGGTCATGAAACTAGTTCAAAATTAACCACTTACGTAGATGACATTTTAATCACTTGGAAAACTTGGGAAGAACACCTTGAATTATTAAGGGAGGTATTTATGAAACCCAGAAAGGGAGGAATGACATTAAAATTAGAAAAAATGTAAATTTGGGCTAGAGGAGTTAAAATTTTTGGGACACATCATTACAGAACAAGGGATTTTGCCAGACAAAGACAAAATAAAAGCCATAGAAAATTTTCCAACACCTAGAAACAAGAAACAACTCAAATCATTTTTCGGCTTCACAGGATTTTACAGAAAATTCATCAGTAATCAAGCATTAAATGCAGTTTGTTTGTATAACTTAAGAAAAATGTAGTGTGGGATTGGACACCAGAATGTGAAGATGCTTTTAACAAAATCAAAACGCAACTATGTAACAGCCAACTTCTACATAAACCAGACATGTCAAGTCCTTTCTGGCTAGCTACTGACAGCAGCGACGCAGGGTTAGGAGTACATATATTTCAAGAAAAGGAAGTAAATGGAAAAATGGAACACTGAACAATCGCATTTGCCAGCAGAATTCTGCAAAAACATGGAAAACACTACACAGTGACAGAAAAGGAATTACTAGCTATACATTGGGGTTTTACAAAATTTAGAAATTGCCTCTTGGGACATAAAGTAATAGTACAGACAGACCACAAAGCATTAAGCTATCTCCAAGAGTGCAGCAAACTCACCAGATGGGCCATGTTTCTCCAGCAGTTCGATTACGAAGTGAGGTACATTCAGGGAAAATAAAATGTGGTAGCAGACGCTTTATCAAGACTACCTTTGGGAAGTGATTTGGAAGGAAGTAGTGGGGAGGAGGAGAGAATTTTCAAAATTATGTATCTAAAGGGCATTAAAGAGGAAAAGGAAATACAAAAAATCTGTAACGACATTAGGAGGTTTCGGAACCACGATGAAAACTGGAAACTAGCCAAAAATTACATTGGAAAAACTGGGGTAGAAAAGGTAGAAGCATACTATAAAGTACACAAGGGGATACTATTCAGAAGACCTAACCCCAATTTAGACTATTGGAAACTGTGTTGGCCTGAGCAACAAATAGATACGCTCATTACTTATGTACATGACAGCTTTGGCCACTGTGGCACCATTAAGTGTATTCAGAAAATAGAGGAGAACATTTATTTTTACAACATTAGCAGAAGAGTAAAGAAAAAGTTATCAACATGTGACAGATGTCTGCGGGTAACAGCGACTAACCAAACAACCAGGGGAATAATGCAGAACATATTACCCACAAATAAACTCAATCTCATTGCAACTGACATCTACAGACCGTTACCCAAGACAAGGGGGGTTACAGTTATATTTGTCATGGTAGACATCTTCTCCAAATTTATAAAGCTTTATCCCTTACGGAAAGCTACCAGCAAACAGATAGTTTCAAAAATTACAAGTAATTATTTCAACACTGTGGGAAAACCAAAGGCAATACTTTCAGACAATGGGTCTCAGTTCACCTCTAAATACTGGAATACTTTTATTGAAGACACGGGAATTAAACACATTTTAATATCTGCTTACCACCCGTCAAGCAACCCAGCTGAGAGATACATGAGAGAGATTGGAAGACTGTGCAGAACCTACTGTAGCCAGAACCACACTAATTGGTTAGAGTACATAAATAGTTTTGAAGAAATAATGAACAGCTTACAGCACTCTTCCACTGGATTTTCCCCACCTGAAATAATGTACTGAAAACATAGAGTACCCACCTTGCAAAATTATGTCACCCCAAGAAAGAGAAGACTGTGTACGGGAAACCATGAAAAAACAAGGGGAATCAAGAAAAAGGCGACATGCAGCCAAAGGAAAAGCTACACAGTTCAAACCAGGGGACCTTGTACTCATCAAGACACAAGAGAAATCAAAATTATTGTCAGCCGAACTTAAAAAGTTTTTTGATATTTACATTGGTCCATTTGAAATAAAAGAAAGCCCACATCCTAATGCGTATAGACTTATCTTTCCCAGATCAAGAAGGTTATTTAGATTAAGAAACATCACTGAATTGAAACCATATAAACATGATTAAGTACATTTCCCTTTTTGAATACAGTTACTTACCCATTTTCCATAAAGCATTTTACCAGCAAAGATGTTTACTGGGTGTGTCAAATAGCAACTACCACTCATCCTATAGATCCTGGAAAAGTTCCAGATCTCTGAGAGAATGTTTTTATATTTTTATTGTCACTATTGAATATTAAATTTTGAGACATCTTCTTTACTTGCAATGGGCAAGTTTAACCATGCACCCAAGAAGGTGACAAACATTTATTACTTTCTTTTTGTATTGCTGAATATGGGACATACTTGCACCAAATACAAAAGACAATATAAAGAATTGTTGTGCAAGACCCATCATTTTGTTACTATTCTTTTCTTAGGCATAAGATTTGTGTATCATTTTTTACAGCTAATCAGATGTTCACCAAGTTTGATGTTTGTGTTATGTTGTGTCCAAATTAAGTGTGCAATTTTGGTATTAATATGTTCTTGTCCTATATTGACTGTGTGTCTCAATGGGAGACAATATTTAAAAAACTATTTTTTTTTCTTCTTCAAATGCATATTATATTCATGCATATGACTTGTCTAGTGTTTGTGTGTATATATCATGTCCATACTTACAATTATGTTCTTTGTTTTCATTTCCATTACGTGGCTCAAAAAGAGCAGACAGCAGCAATATTTTCTTATGGACATATGACCTGTCAATCTATGTAATATCTTTATGTTCCTTCTATTATCTTGATTATTCTGTGACTCAATGAGAGCTGATTTTGAAATAATTTACATACACTTTTTATATATCTTAACATAAAATGTGATATATTTATGTCTGTTTTTGATCATTTTCCATGTGGCTCACTGTGAGCGAAGATTATACATTTTTTTTTTTTTTTTTTGCTTTCATATATTACTAAATATTTTTATTGTACTGTCATACTGAGAGTCATAACACAAAGTACATTTGAAACAACATAACTAAAATATTTGCAGGAAAAAGTCATTTTGAAACAGCGTAACGGTCATTGTATACATACACATTATGCCTAGTAAAACAAAAAATTTATTAAAGTAGAACTTTTCCAAATTTTAGTCATTTGACACATTTGTCCTAGTCGGCTAATATCATTAACATTCTGTAAATAATATTACCCGAGCGGGGTATTGTAATGGAACCTATTAAAGGCTTTACTTTACCAAAGTATGCGATACCCTCCAAATTCAATCAGTTTAACGAGTATTTATGATTATAGAAGAGTTATTGTGTATGTTAACAATGATTGCATAACATGTCACCATAAACAGTCAACCCATTAAATTATACTGAATAACTGACCAACACAAAAGTTATTATCACTTGATCACTGATGCAGCAAATGTCATCATGCTAAAACACTAAGTTCATCTTAAATAATTATTATGAAGTACGAAAAATAGTGGACAACTTAGGTATTTTGGATCTCCTTGAATAAAAATCACCCAGTGAAACTTATTTGTTCACTAGGAGCGTTTTCACTCAGTGTTCACGTAATCACTCCTATTTTAGACGAAAACCAATGTAATTCTTAATAATTCATGTTATTTATTTATTTATGCAAATTGAGAAGTCAATTGACAAACTTCTAAAACACGGCCTTTTTGTACCAAAGAATTATTCTGCCAAGTCAACAAATCTGTCTGTCATTTTAATAACATGTTAAATTATGTCACTCGATGTAAATTAATAACGTTTCTGTACAAATTATGATAACAGATGTACATGTGACTTATAAACTATATCTCTTTTTAGTAGTTCTTTGACAAGGCTATAAATACAAGCAGCAAGAAGGGTTGAGAGCGCAGTCGGAATGTCACTCTGGTAAAGTGTGTATTATGTGTGTTATTGTTCGAGGTGGATAAACAATGCAAAGAACATGTAAAAGCAGTACTACTTTGTGTTGTGTCATTGTCTTTGGTGGACAGTGTAATTAAGATGGCCACCAGAGTAATAAATATTTGAAGTTTAAATATTTGTTGGTTTCGCTCGTTATTTATCATCAAAAGCACATCAAAAACACGGGCCCTCATTTTTTTTACCCCTAGACAAGCAGATTTAGAGCCAGCATCAGCATCGAGAGACAGCAGCGATCCAGCAAGCAGCAGTGATAACCACAATGCATTTTAATGGCACCAACCTAACATCAAGTGCTAACAAGCTCCGTAAATGGGAGTGAAATAGTGTGATTATAGCAATATCTACGACTAGGCGACCATTACAAGTGTAACACCTTTTTTTATTTCCGGGAAGCCAAATTTAATTTTTCATAGATTTACCCATAAAATACTTTCAATTTTAAAATATTTTCATAAAAAATCTCATCCCCTATTTCATCCCCTTAGGGGTTCAATTTGTAGAAACACTGACAAATATTTTTTTTTTTTATTTGTAACCACGAAGTCAAATACCAATGTCCATAGACGTAACTTTAAAAATACTTTAGTAGTTCTTTAATAATGATATATTTTCAAAAAGTTTTCACCCACTATTTCATCCCCACAGGATTAAATTTCCAAAAATGCTGAAATGCACATACCTTAATTTCTGACCAAGAAACCAAATACAATTTATGTAGGTCTAGCTTCAAAACCCTATTTCACCCCCTTAGGGTTGGAATTTCGAAAAAACCCTTCTTAAAACGCCTACAATAAAAGATCCACATCTTCTCTAAGTTTCAAGTTTCTTTCCTCAGCGGTTTGGACTGGGCGACGTTGAGTGAGTGAGTGAGTCAGTCAGTCAGTCAGTCAGGATATTGCCTTTTACACAAACAGGAGAAGATTAGAGCAGAGATTTAAATTAGTAAACATTCTAGGGCTATTATGTTGTGGTTAACGATTTTCTTGACAAAACCAACATTCTGCTACAGTCTGTAGGGGATGCTGTTGACAACGGTAGGGCAGTTTGACTTTGTTCTCAGTTCAAAAGCCCGCGTGTAACCCATTTAACCTCCCAAAAAGGAAAAATAATAAAAGCACCGTTATGCTCATAAGTTGGTTTGATTTACATCCCACTCCATTCTAATATGTGATGTCCAATTAAGATGGGCGTGGCATTGCTTGTTAACATAAAGAATCAAAGCATGTATCGAATAATTTAGGGATGTTGCTGGTAGTGCACTATATCTGTTAACAGGTAACATACTCAACTGAGCTACGAAGCTGAACTTCTTTTGTGGAAAAATACTTACAACATTCCAAGAGAAAATTTCTATTATCAAACAGGCTGTGTTGATTTACATTCAAACTTTCTAACCATCCAGAAAAAGAATCAAAAAGTATTTTTCCTCAAAGGATGATGACAATTACTTAATATTTACAGAACAACAAGCAATGGAATATTAACACCAATACAAGTAAAACAAGCATAACTGAAGGTAGATGAATGAAGTCAGATGATGTTGGGGGAATTAGATTGAGAACTGAGATTCTGAAACCAGCGGATGAGTTTTGCTATTTGTGCAGCAAAATTGAGAATTTGAAGAGATGTAAAATGTTAACTGGCAATAGCAACAGAAGCTTTACAATAAAGAGAAATGTGTTAACAACAAGCATAAATTGAAGAGTGTTTTCTAACTGTAATTGTCTGAAGAGTATGGAACTGAAACATGGACAGTAAACAAGAGAAATGTACATGGTTTTCAAATGTGGTGTTCCAGAAGAATTCTGACGACTACACAGGTGCATCACATAACCAGAAAGAAGTAGGCTGTGAGGCTGAACTTGGGGGAAAAGAAGTTATACCACAACTTAACTAAAAGAAGGGATAGGGTGAAACATGGTAAAGATGAGGATTAAACCTTAGTAGAGTAGGCAGGTACAAAATTAAGTAAGTTGCAGTAATTGTGCAGAGATGAAGACTCTTAAATAGCCTGGACAGGTGAACCCATACAGTCTTCAGATGGAAGATTACAATAGAATAGTGGATGCACATCCAATAATGCAATCAACAATAAAATAAATCACATGCATATAATTATTGCAAAGATACATAACTATCTTATATGGCTGAGGACAACTTAATTCCAAGAATTATCAAAACCAAAGCAAATTGTAGCATATATATACTCACATAGATTTCCATTTTCCTGTAAAGGCCATAATTTAACAACAAGTTGTGTGTCATACGAATGCGATGAGGTTTCATCGGATGACCTTGGCCATAATAGTAGTTTCCTATGTCACCTGTAAATATCCAGATTTTGTGAATGAGCTTCTATTGTGTAATAGTATTAATATTAGTAGGTTTGATTACTCCTACATCAAGTAAAATTCTAAAAATACCAGGAAAAAATCCAGGCAGAGCTGCATATACTTAAACTACTACTAAATTGGACTCAACTCACAATTCTTACCTTTTGCAAGCAGTACTTAACTGTCTGCTATATCCTTCCTCCAGTGGGTTCTGATTCTGCAGTACCATGGTGGAGCCTTTATATAGCGTGGCAGGCATGGAGAGGAACTACATGCTCATTAAAATTACTTTGCAATTGACATTTCATCGAGACGAGTGGTAGGGGCCGGACACCTGCTCACTGTGTTGGCTGTCTTTTTCATACCTGCAGCACTTTGTGAAGTGTGGCTGGTTGCACACAGGCAACACTGTGACCCACCCCCACCCCCCCTGCAATATGTCAATAATCACAAAGTAATTTACGATCTTGCAGTACCTGTGTTGTTCCTTAAGAAATGTGTGCAAGTCTGAAGGGACAGGCACTGCAGTGACTACGATTGGTTGGTTGATTTGGGGGAGGGACCAAACAGCGAGGTCATCAGTCCCATCGGATTAGGAAAGGAAATCAGCGATGCCCTTTCAAAAAAAATCCTCCCGGCATTTGCCTGAAGCGATTTAGGGAAATCACAGAAAATCTAAATCAGGATGACTGGACGCGAGTTCGAACCGTCATCCTCCCAAATGCGAGTCCAGTGTGCTAGCCACTGCGCCACCTTGCTCGGTGCACCACCAACAGCCGAAATGGTTGACAACATACGGAAGTTTGGGACCGGCTGTGAGATGTGCTCAGATAGCCTTACGGTAAGGCAATTTCTCACAATAAGGAGGAAACATGGTTTGAGTCCCAGTCTGGCACAAATTTTCACTGTCATCATTCCATTACAAAGGTGATGATTGCCCATATTCTGAACAAAGTAATTTTAACAGGAGTATAATGAGGTAACAAAAATCATGCACATACATAGATGTATTGCATACACAAGGTATGAAAGGTCAGTGCCTTGGCGGAGCTGTCATTTGTAGTCAGTGGAGTCATGTGAAAAGGCGTCCAATGTGATTATGGCCACACGACAGTAATTAACAGACTTTGAACATGGAATGGTAGTTGGAGCTAGACACATGGGACATTCCATTTCGAGAACTGTTAGTGAATTCAATATTCCGAGAGCCACAGTGTCAAGAGAGTGCCAAGAATACCAAATTTCAGACATTACGTCTCACCATGGACAATGTAGTGGCCAATGGCCTTCACTTGATGACCGAGAGCACCAGCATTTGCATAGTTGCAGACAAGCAACACTGTGTGAAAGAACCACAGGAATCAATGTAGGACATACGACAATCTTATCTGTTAGGACAATGCATCAAAAATTTGGAGTTAATGGGCTATGGCAGCAGAAACTGACTTGAGTGCCTTTGCTAACAGCACACCATCACCTGCAGCTCTTCTGGGCTTGTGAGTGTGGAATAGAACCCACGAAACCATGGACCGAAGTTGTCAACAAGGCATTTTGCAAGCTGGTGGTAACTCCATAATGGTGTGGGTCCTGTTTACATGGAATGGTATGGGTCCCCTGGTCCTACTGAACTGATTACTGAATGGAAATCACTATGTTCAGCTACTTGGAGACCATTTGAAGCCATTCATGGACTTGATATTCCCAAACAATGATGGAATTTTTATAGATGACAACACATCACGTCAATGGGCCACAATTGTTCGCAACTGGTTTGAAGAACATTCTGGACACTTCAAGCAAATTATGTGGCCAGCCATCGAACATTTATGGGTCATAAAACAGAAGTCATTTCGTGCACAAAATCCTGCACTGGCAACACTTTTGCAATTATGGATGGTTCTAGAGGTAGCATGGCTCAATACTCATGTAGGAAACTGTCAACAACTTGTTGAGTCCATGCTACAATGTGTTGCTGCGTCACACAGAGCAAAAGAAGGTCCAACATAATATTAAGAGGTATGCTATGACTGTTGTCATCTCAATGTATAGTGGCAGTTTGAGACTTTGAGTTAGTCCATGTCGCAGAATGCACAACTGGTAGCACAATGGCCAATGAAAGGCAAGTATTCACGTTCAAGTTGTGTGACAGCACATAGTTTCAAAAGGTTGCAAATATTTACTATTACTGTCGCTGCCTTTCAAAAGAGTAAAGGAAGAAAAAGAAATCTTAACATTCTTACTTCTAAAAGCCCAAAATTCTGAGCAAAAATAGGAAACTGGAATCATTTGGCAAAGCAAAACCTGACAACTCGAAGATGTTCTCAGAACGAAATGGACCATAGCACAATAAATGTGTAATAAAACAGCTGGAGTGGCTTCCATTAATCATTAAACTTCCTGCAGGGTTGCCGAGAACAGTTTTGGTGATACTGAATCTATGTGCCGATCTCCTCAGTCAATTCTATACTTCCCAACCATCCAGATAAATTGTAATGAAAGTTTTCCCATTGTTGTATACATTCTTTAGGTTGTTGATACATCCACTGAATCAGCATCTTGTTTCTCGGGTTTTCTTCAAATCAAATTCAAAATTTTTCCTCATAATCTTTTATTATCTACAGATGGGCCATTGTACTACATCCATTTCTAAAACCTGCCTACTCCTTTAACTGATTAAAATATAACCATCTTTTATTTTACAGAGAGAAGGTTGGCAGGTCTGTTTCTTCTGGTATCGTTTGTGTCCATTCTTTGTAAGTAGAATACCTACAGCTTTCTTCCAGTTTGGGCAACTGTTTTCTTCTTTTAACACTATGTGTCTGTATGTATTACTTTGCCTCCAGCATTAAAGATTTCTACTGAATTACCATCATTCCAGATGGCTTTACTTCCTTCATAGCTGTCATGGCTTTACACACTTCTGGCATTAAGTCCAGAATGTCATTTTCATTATTAACTATCTGTGTTCCTGATTAGCTCTTTAACTACACAAGCATTTCAAGAAATATTCAAATGTTTTTACATTTTTCTTTCCAGTGTTAATGACACTTATCTTACTTGATAGAATGTGGTGTCTACTAAATGCCATTTTTGCTGACACAAAATGCTGTAATTTGTAACATGTTCAATGTTTTGAGGATCCCTCGTGTACACATCATTTTGATATTTGTGTGCTTTGTGTACCCTGTAACAACTTTTTTTTTTTACACAAATAAAGGAGACACAATTTAAATTACTAAAGAACTGAAAATAAAAAGGAGCAGTTCCAAGAAACAATAAAAAATGGAGTGACTGGAATGCCATAAAGATATATGTGTACTTGTATCATGAGAGTGACATAGAATAATACTGCAACATAACTATGGTGTAATTACATTTGTTATGCAGCCATAGAACTACAACTGTGTGTCTAATATGTATCAGAGCTTTTGTATTAAAGCAACAATTACAGTCAGGAAATTAAAATTCCAAATGAAAGAAATGTGCTGACTAGAACCTATCTTCAGGAAGTGCAACTCTTAGTACAGCATTCCACTGGTAGGAAATGCATACTTTGTTGAGGGAAGTTGGACATAAGGGGCACATCATCAGCTTACTATTTTACACATTTCTTCTAACTGTTCCAGAAGCACAGTTCCTGAAGATAAACCCACAACTATTTGCAATTTTAATACATACAACTTTGCAAAAAAATATCAAACTTTGAACAAATAATGCCAGTGTGATTTTTTACAATGTTTGCATGGACCACAAAGTTTTGTGTGTTTCATCCAAATCAGTCTCTGCACACCGTCAGAATTTAACATTTTCCATGCATCAGATACCAACAAACAATCAAACGTAAGGAAATGTGCTCTTAAGAATATGAATTTGACTGAGTATCTATTGTCACTTATTTATATTTTATGCCATCACTGGACCTCTTTGATCAGTTCAATAAAAAAGGTTTTTCAGTTTCCTGCTTCCCAGCGCTTTCATTATCGGATCTCAACTTCCTTTCTTCATCTTAAATCACAATCCCATTAACTGATTGTTTATCTCAGTTTTTAATTTGTTTTGTTTGCCTTCAATTTCCTCAATTATGTTATTTTTTTATCTCAACTGTAATTTTTATTCCCCCCTTTGTTCCTTGATTTCTGAAATTCAATTAATGTTGCTTTTACTGTTTAATAAGTTCTCCTGTTGATTGTTTTCTAGAGTGCTGATTACACACCAAATGAACAAAATGTGTTTCTGCCTGATCATGTTCATAAATGGTTCCAGTTCCTTATACATTATTTTATTAGAACCTACTTTTCTAGTGTACATTTTCTTGGCAACATATTTTGTGTGTGTGCACATTCTAATTTTCATCCTTCTGACTATTCATTCTATTTCGGCTGCATTGGTGGTTTTGAGAATTATTTCACTTACAAATATTATTTCTGGTTGTATAATATGCATTTTGATTACTCATACACATTTCAATTTAGTCTGAGATTTTGATTTGCTGCTGTTTTGTTGTGATCATAGTTTACAGTGACGGATCAGTAAATATAGTTTTTTGGTTTTCTCAAAAGGTATTCTGAGGCTGATTTTCTGTGGTGAGGCGGCTTATTGGTAGATTTTTTGGGTGTTTGCATGCAGAATAGCAAGGTCTTCAGCAAATCCCAGATAGTTTTAATATATGTTGCCTCTGAGTCCTACAATTTTGATGTTGATCATGTTAACCTTTTACCATGCAAGTCACTGTACAGTGCTTAGAATTCTTATGCTTAAGGAAAAAAATCTAAACACAATATATGTTTCTGTAAGAATTTCACATTTCAGTATTACCAATTTCCAGATCTACAATCATCCAGATTGTCGCAAATTTGTATCAAGCAATGAAAAACTGAAAATAACTAAATGTGGTGCTACACAGGCAGTGTCAAATTCCACCCGTCTGCTTTGACCCATGATGTAGTGGTGTGTGACAGCACTACCGTGTGGAGTTTTTGAGTTGGTTGTGTTTGCAGAAGTCGTGTTGTTGTATTTGATCATGCCATCTTGTGGTGGATATGCATGTGCCAAGTTTAACATGTTATTGGCTGCATCTGAGTTTAGGTTGTCATCTGCTAACGTGGTTTTGAGTTTAAGTAGTTGGTACAGTAACATAGATTGTGGACGTGTTTTAGTGAGTTATTAAGGCTTTTTTAATTGCTTATGTTTTTGGTTTTTTTTTAGGTCTGATTAGTTTGATGTTCATTGTGCAGAAAAAAGTCCAATTTTTTATAGCTTTTTATTATGTATGGAGACCGACAGTGAAATTCATGAATGTATCATTAATTTCTGAAGTGGATGATGTCTGACATACACTTTCTGCAGATGTTCAGTCTTATTGCTGAATACGTTAGATGTCACATTTGTGGCAACAACATGAGGTTGATGAGAGTTCCCGTAGCTCGGACCGTAGCACGCTTGTGTTGTGGTAAGTAATTTTCATTTTGGTTTTATTTTATAGTAATTGTTATCTTTTGTCTGTGTATATTTATGGTGGGTTGGTTGTGTTTTAAATGACATAGTGAATGTGGGATATTTGGGTTTTTGGCTCCATTTTTCAGAGTTGCATGTGCTGGTTTTTTGGTATTGATAGTTTTGGTGGTGCAGCAGAATGTCATAATTTAATTTTTTTTCTATTATTTGTTTTGGGATGGTGCAGTGTTTTTTCTTGTTGTATATTTAGCTCGCCTCGGCCAAAACCTCCAATTTTCCACGGTTGTCCCGTTAGCTTCATTTTATTTTTCGAGTGAGATGATGTTGTGTCATTTTCATTTTTGATTGTATTTGTTGGCGAGTGTGGGTGGTCTTGTGATTGTCAGTTTGTATACATGGAAAGTAGCCATTTCGGCCATATTGATGACATCATGGATCAAAGCAGGCAAGTGGAATAGGACACTTCTGTAATGTCCTATACAAGAATGCTGAAGATTAGTAGGGCAGACTAATATCTAATGGGAAGATATTGAATTGAACTGAGGAGAAAAGAAATTTATGGCACAACTTGACTAAAAGAAGGCACCAATTAACATGACACATCCCGAGGCATTAGGGAATAGCAAACCTGGTAATGGAGGGAAGTCTGAGGGGGAAGGAGGTGCAAAATATACTGGAATGACCTATGGGACTCGGCAAAATCTGCAACCCTGCCCCCCCCCCCCAATCCAAATGTTTAAGAGATCAATTCCACAATCTGAATCATAACAATCATAATGGCATTCTTTAACAATATCTGGTTTGCAGTTTTATTTCCGCGTTTATCTGGTGTAAATAAATAAATAAACAAAAAATCGCTTTCAAAACTGATGTTGATAAACGTTTGGTCTCCCTAAATAATATTTAACCCAATTTCGCAAAACATTTCATCATATAAGAAGTTATTATTATCAGGAGATGGTGATAATATTAAATGACATTTGGAGTCTCAGATGCATCTTATTCTCCACAAACTCGTCGCAAAGTCAAATATTTTTATTTCTTGTATCTTTAAGCGACCATTCAAAAACGGAGCAATCACATCAATCTAAATTCGGTAAAACGATCTTATAGGCAATTAGGACTTTTTCGAATTTATCTAACAAAATTATCTATGCCGTAACACAAACAGTTTTCACTATGAGTAAATACGAAAATCGCCTATCGGCGGTTTATTCCACATTCATTATTCCAAGACAGCTTAGGCACCGTACTTCCAAAGCGGGAACACAATTTAACTAATGCTAACTAAAGTTACTCTATTTGGCAGTGATAATGACGATAATTCAGCTTATTAATCAGTAAGGTGTAGAAATAGAGATGCAAAAACGGTCTTATATTAATCAATATACAATTCTCATTGACAATATGTGCCTCATGACAAACTACGGTGCTTCGATAATGTCCGCCCAGACAATTTCTTCCCCTAACAGGAAAAATACTGACCGACAACTGAGAAGTGCGCAAGTCACCACATCGTTCACTGTAGGGCTATTAAAATTTACATTGTTAATTCTATTTACGTCCATTTTCGCACTTAAACGTTAAACCAGCGACAAAAAATTAAATTATATACGGATCGACGCTCATTGCGAAAGTAACTGCGACTTTAATATAAAAAAACGTCACTATTTCTAAATCGTACTCTAATAAAATACTTACTATCATAATAATAGCAGACGCGCTTCTTACTGTGCGGCTGAGTAGTCATTTTTCACACATAAACTATTGAAAAAGACGCACAGGTACACCAAACAGTAAACAACGTTCGCAGATCTCCGCTGGTAAGCGACCAATAGCCTGCGAACAGACCAAAGAACTTGATCACGGCTCTAAGGGGAACCTATATACTTAAGAACTTTGAAAAAACTGAACAATTGTCAAATGCTTTTTCTGACTGAGACGAAACTTTATTTCGCCTGTTCCGTGTCATAGCGACGCGTCACGAATGCCATCCACTGAGCATAAATAACTAAATACAGAACAGAATTCGTGTTAGGGAAAAAAACAAGTAGTCTCGCACTATACACGATTGTTACAATTTACCAACGTGCAGCTGAAGAACGTTGAGGAACTGCAAAGCAAAACTAATTTTTCACAAAGACGAGGTTTTCTCGCCTCCTCGCCGTACATATGGAGTGGATAACGGTGATCGAATGAGGAACATATGTAAAATTGTTTTTCTAATGTCAAATATGTGCGTGTGATAAACAAAGTTCAGTGAGAAGGAGAATTCTCACGGATGCCAGATAACTCTCTTAATTAGAGAAACTGTATAATAGACTATTCTTCGATGGATTATTAGTTAATAACTCCTAGTGCAAGCTACATTTTCATAAAACAAAAGTGCACTTGAAAGATGCAATTCGTATTTTGCATCCACTTATATACTCCGCAAACCTCTGTGAAGTGGATGACAGAGGTTGCTTCCCACTGTACAAATTTACTGGACTTCGTATGGTTCATATCGCGTATGGAACGCGAAGCATCTCAGGTATCGCAAAATTGTCGTTTTGTATCAGATTAGTGCAACACGGCAGAGTAGTTCCTGCCTCTAATCAAGCTTAGAGAAAATTACGTGCCAGGACCGATAGCGCTGCTCCGTAACTCGAGCATAGTCTGGTGCAATTCATGGAAACATCCTCACTTCGAAAAGCATTTGGGCCGTGAGTTGGCAACGAAGCGGAACTCCAGATAACTTTAGCGTGGCCACACAATAGCAACACACACAAACACCATAGTAGGACACAACAGAGATGGCCCAAATGTAGGATTCCCCTGACCCCATCTCGCTAGGGAACCTGACCACACCAATGAAGGCTTCAGAACTGTATTTAGGATTCAAAACTGTATTTTAGGTGTCGAATCCAACGGATCTCCAGCAGAGATTACATGTACACCTATGTCATCAGTAACATGCCAAAATGAGATATCCAATGCGAGCTGGGCCTCGCCTTCTGGCAATATGTAAGGAACATCGAAACACTGACGATTAACCTCAAAAAGAACAAACACATAGTGTCAAGCCCCCCCCCCCCCAACCCCCACCCCCGCTTTCAGCGAAAGGAAAACATATACTGTAGACAGGTGCTTTTCTTTCAACAATATGATTGAAAAGTCGGTATTAAGCAGTTTTTTTAACAGGATCACAACTGGACTTTTTTTATGGTTACTTACAAGTCGCAATTCATATCACAAAATATTAAAAATACTACATAACCCCGGTCTAGCCAGCCCCTTGCCCCCCTACAAACTATCGTATGGGGGCGCCTTTGCATAGTACCTGTATGTATATCAGGTCGCACATTCCGAGTAGCACACACTTTAAGCGAAAGTCTGTGGCGTGCCTCGCATCGTGCCGTGAAGGCACAGGGACAAAACCCAAGAACCAACGAATATCCCAAAAAAGGCGACGTCCCAGTGACATATGTGTTATTAAAGAAATAGATCACAACGTGATAGACAACTAAGTAGTAAATGAATTGAGAAATCAGAATTTAGAAGTACAACCAACGCCTCGCTTCAAAGAACTAACTATGAGACCCAGAAAGCAGTAGATACAGCCATCCAGGAAGATGCCATGCTCCTTGACTTCCAGAAGGCACTCAATACTGTTCCACACTGCCACCTATAGAACAGAATACGAGTGCACGCAGTGGTATCTCCTAGGAGGGAATGCAATGTGTCACAAAGCTCGCAGTGTTTGTACGGATTTCAAAGAGCAGCAGGTTGAGTTACCATACTACCCTGGCCACCAGAACTCTCCAGACTTAAACCCACTAATCTGTGGGACCACCTGGATCAGGTCTAGCACAATTGGCAACAGCACTGGAGTTGACGTGGCTCCACATCCCTGTCGGTATCTCCCAGAATCTCATTGGGTCTGCTCCTGCAAGTCTCACCTGCAATACGTGGTTATTGAGGCTTTTCGCAGGGGGTCACATTAATGTGACTGGACAGGATAAATGACATAGTAAACAATATTGGAAGTTCCAGAAGGCTATTCACGGTTGATGCTGTTGTACACAGAGAAGTTGCAATGGTAGAAAATTATAGTGAAATGCAGGAAGACCTGCAGAGGATTGGCGCTCAGTGCAGGGAGCGACATTTGACCCGCAACATAAATAAACATACTGCGAACAAATACGCAGGAAAGCCCGTTATTGCACCATTACACGAGTACAGAATAATCACTGGTAGCAGTTACTTCCATAAAATATCTATGTATAAGGAGGGATTTGAAGTGGAGTGATTACAATACCCCATCGTCTACTCCTTTACATAATTAACTTGTATTGGTATGTAGATGTCCAATTAAAGCTGTAAACAATCAGTTGTTACTCAAGGATAAGAAAGTCAAAATTGCCACAAGTTCTATTGTTTGTTATAAATCCCCACACAAAAGAAGAACAGTAGTTGCACTGAAGTATAACATGGACATGTTTAATAACATCCTGCTCATTGACAAATTATCACAAGAACACGAAACAGTTACAAGTAACTAAGGTTGGCGGAGAGTCAAGACAAGGAATCGATAGGTAGGTTACTACATTGTTAGACCACTGATTTGTTTTCGTGACCTAACGACAGTGACTACCATAATTTGAGTTCGTAAAATTGAGCATGCCAGAAGGGCATCTTCCTCCTACTCATTAACACTATAACATTCACTGAGTACATAGAGACCTATACACACCGAATTCGATTACTGATCTCACCATTTAAAAAAAAAAAAAAAAAAAAAAAGCGTCGTTGAGTTGTCCACCAGTGCTACAGTCAGTGACCATTATGTCGGATGATGCTTGCGAATCCTGAAAAGCTACCTAACACAAACATTAAATCAAGCTCCAGTTGGCGCTGTAGAGTGAGCCAATCATAGCCTCTCACGAGCAGTCATCCAATGACAAGTGTCAATACTCCCGGAGCGTCCTACCACTTCTCAATAATTTTCCAAAACTACTACATCAGACCAGAGTGACCAATGAAATTCCTGCATTATCACGCCCAGAGGCCTACAGCTAAAGAAAGGAATGTGTTTTGGCGCCAACCTGTTGGTGCCCCAAAGGAGTGCATTAGCTTGTTGTTTCCTACGAATGTCCTAAGATTCCTATCTGCCTTATATAGATGGACAGCCACAGGTATTTTTGGGACAAAAAAGTTGCAATCTCACACTTATAGAACCCTAACACCTCGCCTGCCAGCGTCTGAAATGAGTATAGAGCCATAAATACCTGTAGCTTTCACAGTGCCTACATAGTGTCCATAGATATATTGCTCTCCTACCAGTAGAGTGGCACCGTCTTTTCTGCGCTCTCTGCCCAAGGCTCATTGCTGCCCACTTTGTTGGACCTTTACTGTACTTTACAATGCCCTCACTGCAGAAAAACGTCTTGGGGAAGTAGGTGCAGTGGTCTTCTCATGCAGGATTCCAATAACTCCTCTGCAGCCGACCGAATGACCGCAGCGTTACCTGCTGTCCACATTGTGTTGACTTGCAGTGAGCATCCGTTCATCCTGTACAGTACACACAGCAGCTTACGGCGAATGCTGTCTTACCTGGCGTCAGCATCACCTATCACTACCTGCCTCAAGTTAACAGTGTCCTTCTCCCACCTTTGATCTGCTGTCTGTTTGTGAAATTGCAGCCCAGCCAAACATTATTCTCAAGAAAGTACTTCATGTATTGGCAATCACTATCAGATAATCTTTAATAAAAATAAAAGAATACTCTATATATTGGTAATGTGAAAGTCGACGAAACCGTCAGTTTCACTGTCTTTCATGATCACATAAAAGTAACTACAGTTAAGGCAATTGCCAGACTGAGCTTCATTGGAAGAAACCTCAGGAAATGTTGTCCAACAACAAAGGAAGTAACTTAGAGAACACTCGTTTGACCAATACTTGATTACTGCTCGTCAGTATGGGACCTGTATCAGATGGGACTGATAGAGAAAATAGATGAGATCCAAAGAAGAACAGTGTAATTAGTTACAAGTTTATTTAGTAAGCACGAAGGCATACAGAGATGATCAAAGAACTTCAGTGACAGACACTGCAAGAGAGTCGTTCTGCATTACAGTATTGCTTATTGTTAAAATTCCAAGAGCACACATTCCTAGAAGAGTGAACAAATATGTTGCTTCCTCCTACCTATTTCTCACAAAAGACCACGAAGGTAAAATTAAAGAGATTAGAGCCCATATAAAGGCTTACAAGCAATCGTTCTTCCTGCGAACGATTCGTGCTGGGAATAGTAAAGCGTGGGAAGTGACAGTTGTACTCAATGTAACCTTCCCCACACACTGCAAGGGGGCGTGCAGAGCATAGATGTCATGTAAATGTAGAAGGTCTGCGTAATTACCCACTGCCAAGACACACTAGTCACACTGCTCTGCAAATGGTTCGTGACCGAAAAGTCAAATCCTCCATGGTCCCAAGTAACACAATGCCCCTTTAAATGCGTTTAACTTGGGAATCTAGCCGAAAAATAGGGAGAAAATGAAACCAAATATCCCAAATGAAGAGAAAAACACGATATCTGGAATTGCAACGCAGACATAGCAGCCCCAAAACGCAGCATCTGCAGTGATAGCCACTTACTATTCTCTGGAAAATGCGCAGAAAGACTACAAGCGGGACCCAGTGATACCCGAGCCCCATTCAGAACTCTGGACAGCTGTTCCGATCCCCAAACATGAGAAGGAACTAATGGAAGAAATGACAAACAGGGCGTATTCATGTTTGTCACAGCAGTATTGTGGAACCTCTTCCAAGCCAAAAAAGAGCAAATAGCAAATGCAATAGGGATGGTCTCAGACAAATTCTTCGTAACGACAGTAAAAGTAACACATACCAGAAAAGGAGTGCACATTACAGTCAGACTACAAGATCAACACAAAAGTGAATACAAAGACTAGAACAAAAAGAAGCTAGTGCCACACAACAAAGAATTGGAACAGTTATTTTATATTCACATTGCAATCAGTTTGTAAATATGGCTACATGCCGAGATTTTATAATTTTTTTCAGTTAAATATACAGATGTCAGTAATTTCTACCCATCACCATTTACTCATTACAGTAACAAATTCTTCTCCAGAATAGGAGTTGCCAAGGAGGGTCTCAGATTTTACTTTGCTGTCTAGTCCTCTACAGAGCGATCACGAAAGACGAAAAAGGGATAGAAGCGCGACTGAAATTCCTGTTTGACGAAGAGAACTGTCTGAAAAACAAAAAGACAATAATAGATCACACACTAATCAGGAAGAAAATACACATGTTGGGTCTAGCAGAAACATGGACAAAAGACAACGATAGATTCGAACTTATAAAGTATGTCTGGCGTGTAAAGCATAGGGCAGACAAAAGTGGAAGAGGCGAAGTTAGCCATCTACACCAAGGTATATATAAAAAAGGGGGGACGCCATTCCGACCCCTGGCGAGCAAAACATCCCCAGACATCTATATGCGTCTTGGCGTCACCTTGAGGACTGTCGTGGCTGTGTACTCAGCAGAACACGGCAGTCTCGGTGTGCATCCAAAGAAAATAACTCGTTTCGTGTCAATCATGAGCAAGGGTCACTGTAACTGCGTCTTGGCAAAGTGCATTAATACTACTCGAAACACAAAAAACGTTATTTATGACGGTTTTCCCAAAGATGAGCACTTACAACATGAATGGATGGTTCACTCAGGTTTATTAGCTTTTGCTCCTGGATATCATATCTTCATGTCCCATGGATATAGCCGTTATTCTTTTCGTATTCCAGCAGTGTGTTAACTAGTTTAATGTAAGAATATCATATAACTTGCGAGTGAACTCTTACAACAATTCGTATGGTGATTTAACAATAACAGTGTAAGTCAAAGTGGCAGTGTGGTTCTTGTTAAGAACCATGCCTCACTTGCTGAAGGTTGTGAGATCGAATCCAGTCGAATGCTTTAATTTGTATTTTTAAACTTTATTGAATGGAATTTAGAGGACATTGCCCATGCATTACCTTAAGAGCTATATTGCCAAATGTACATGATTCTTTACAAAAGCGAAAAATGCCTTTGTCATGCAAAGCATCATTTCAGAAATGGACGAAGGAACCATATGCAGTCTGGCTATTCTCGAAGATATGCTGTATTTATTGAAGGTTAAGTCAAACACTCCTACTAATCAAGAGAGACTAGCAGTTTTGACATTTGATTAAATGAATATTGATGGTAGCATATGTTACAATTCATTGGAGCACATAGCGATCAGTCCTCATTCCATTGTTCAATTTTGCATGATCTGTGGGTTGTGCTGATAGTGGAAGCAACCAGTTTATTATGACTGCGACACAATTATGACTAGCAGTTTGCTTCAGAGCATCATTAAGGCAGTTGAAGAATCGAGAATGGATGTTGTAGCTGTGACATGATACATAGGTGGAAGAAATATAATAATTTGGTTGGAATTGCATGTCTATACAGATGAAACATTTTAGTAAATCCAGCAGACGATACTAGCAATGTGTGGGTTTGCTTCACTGTACCAAATTTGTTAAAGTTGTTGAGGAACCATTTCATAGCCAGAGGCATTATGCTATTTAATGTGTCCAAAATAACTAAGGCAGCTATAGAGGAATTTTTTAAACATAAAAAGGTGACCTAACGATAACACACACAACACTGAAGTGTGCTTAAATGTAACTGGACGAGCAAGGCAGGACGTTAAGATGGCAGCATGCTTATTTTCATAACAAACAGCTCAGGCCTTGAAGTACGTTCTTCACAGAGACATTGAAAACAATTTTATTGAACTCGTTAACGATGTCTTGAACTCTAGAATTCCGAAAAAATGGATATCCATTAGTGTGTTGCGTATTTGGAATGAATCTCACAATTCAGGAGAATATTCTGTGGGCCCAAGTAGAATGACGCACAGATTCTGGCAAAGTATTCCACACTTTATAACTGTGAACATAAACTGAACATATACATAAAACATCCGCTATATACGCACAGTTTGAGAGACAAACGGGAACTGGTGATGAAAGATCGTGAACTTAAACTACAGATAAACCATGTCTGTAATTGCCGCAGACGACAAGTTGTCCGAAGTCAGTACTGGCGGCCGATGTCGCCCCAGAGACCCCCCCCCCCTCCCCCGCCCTCCAGTGCGGAGCACTGTGTTGTGGGGAGGGAGCTGGTGGTTTACTCCTGTTCATAGTCCCATTAGTCCCATAGAAATTGTGGGGGTGGAGGGTATGCCATAGCGGGAGCAGGGAGCGTCACTGCCAGCAGCATTTGAGACATGTAGAATCATCTCCAGTTCTAGTGTCACAGTAGTCGTATCATGGTGGAGGTCCATGTCAGAATGGTTGGGGGAGGGGGAGATTGAGCTAGGAGGGTTGAAGAGGTCTGCATTCTGCTCCGATGTTAGCACTCACGTCAGTTTAAGCCGATGGATGGGTTCAGCTGTGGGTTTGTCCTTCTGCTGTAGTCTGAAAGGCACGAATAAGTATTCATATAACCCTTAGGGGGTGATAATGGCAGTTTTATCAGTGTCTTAAGTTGTCATTGGTATTTGCAGATATGCTTTTCGACAGTCAATGATACTGAAAATCGTGGCACCCGATAATTCATGATCAAAGTCCTAAACGTTGGGTACTGGGTAAAGATCAGTAGTTGTGCACATACTGAGGATTCTGTCGTCTCTGCACATTCGAAAAGTACCATCTTTTTTGTGGGCCATATGTAGAGGTGAATCCCAGCGGCTGTTTGAGTGGTGGGTAGAGCCCAAGTTGAGCAACTTGTCTGCAGCGGTTTTGGCGATTTTCCTTTTCTTGGGGGAGAGGCACCGCACTTGGCGAGAGGAGGGCGATCGCTCTGTTGTTGTGATTCTGTGTACTCTGCCATTAATAATGTCATAGCAGGGAGGAGACTGGGAGATACGGGAAGGGGGGGGGGGGACCTGACTGTTGCAGCCACTTGTTGCACAATTAGACTGACTGCACTGTCACTTGATTCGCTGGCAGTGACCTTTTCGTTCGTAGTGTTTGTCAAAGGTTGTTGTTTGCTGGCGAAGAGAGGCAGCATCCACGAATACTTGAGCAGCTCAGCGCAACGTTGGATGGTGTCCACAGCTTGTTTGTGATGGTGCTGTGTGTTGCTGGTAGCGTCTGTGAGGTCCAGGGTGAGCACCATTTGGGTTAATGTTTCGTCGAGGTGACAATATTCGTTGTAGTCGCCGGATCTGGCGAAGAATTCTGGGAGTGGAGGTCCTTCTCCACATCCTGTATGTCCACTGGATTTGTTCCTTGAGAGGGTAGTCGTTCTGTGGTAGTGGTGTGTGAGGGCTGAAGGAACCTAAGTTTTCCTCCTGTAGCGAGAGACATACTTTCCTTGTGTCAATGTACTGTTGGTTCGTTATTGTAACTTGACTCTCGATGGAGGAGCTCTGCAGTTGGAGCATGTGTGCCACTGAATTGGCCCCAATCAGTGGTTCATTGACACTGACGCGAAGAAATGTTCATATGAAATGTTGAGCAATGCTGAGGTCAGCGTTGTAGGAGACAGTTTTGTAAATGGCAATGATCAATCCATTTGTCATTTGTAGTGTAGGTGCAGAGTTGGGGGCATCAGGGGATAGAGAGGTATTCAAGATAATACTGATTTCCAACTCCAAGTCCACTAACAAGTGCTGCTTGATGTGACGATCTTGCAAGTAGATCCTGGATTTGTTGCCGACGGGTAGATGAGACAAACTGGTTTGGTTCATAGGGTATGGTGTGTGGCAAACTTTGATGATGCCACGACCTCTGATGCCCAGTGAAGGTCGCTGGAGGCGTTTGGGTGTTGGCAGGGCTGCGGAGACTTGCGTGCAGCAGTGCAAAAGTGGGTGTGAAACCACATCACTGTGTGGTCCACTGTCCATATCCTGTGGTGTGAGTGGCCCTGCGCTATCTGTAGTTGTTAGCTGTGGGGAAGCATGGAACCAGCAGCCGTGGGTTGATGACCAGCAGTGGAAGCACCGGGCATTATCAGGAAGGTATGATAACAGTTGGTCGTGGCTTGCTGGGTAGGGAAGCAAGATGACCACCCATGCTCCACACTCGACGTGTCAGAGGACCTCAGGTGAAGTCAGCACTGTTTGGTGGCAGTGTCCTGGAGAGGACAAGATTACTGCCACTGCTCTGTGGCTGGCGTGTCGAGTAATCTCAGACGGGGTCAGTGTCATTCAAAAGCCGTCTGCCGACTCAGTGTGCAACACTGACTTTTTCTGTCTTGAGGTTACTCATGCAGGTCAGCATTAATCGCCGTGAGCAAAGCGAGCGCGATTAATAGTTCCACCACAGTTTGGTGATCATCGCTGCTTGAATAC
This sequence comes from Schistocerca serialis cubense, assembly GCF_023864345.2. Classification (NCBI taxonomy): domain Eukaryota; kingdom Metazoa; phylum Arthropoda; class Insecta; order Orthoptera; family Acrididae; genus Schistocerca; species Schistocerca serialis. Next base: position 353,391,134 of record NC_064641.1, on the reverse strand, counting down.
ATTGCACATCAAGAGGTTGTGGTTAGGTTAGGGCACGAGTGTAAATTCAGGGCTACAAAATGCGTTGGCTGCCACAGTTCAGCCATCGATCATTTAAAATCAGTTGTGGACAGAACATCTCAAATTTCCACCACACCTGATGGCAGCACCTTCCAACATCGCTCTATATTATATGAACAGCATTTCAGCACTTGTGAAGTCATCCACTGCGTTTGTGTGTCGCCTTTAACCGAGCAGTAGCTGATGTAGCAACACTACGGCGTCAAGTACCAGACATCCACTCTCAAGTAGTTTTAAATGGACTATAGTTAGTGATTCTTCCATTCCATGCTGTGTTATACACCTTGCAGGATGATGCTGTAAAGTACGTAATATGGAGTGAAGTGGTCATTGTATGCTATGTACAATTGTTGGTTGGCAGTATTCTATCCATGGGTCCTGTTGTTAACAGGTCAAATGGGAACTATACATTATTACTTTCGATTGTGTCACTTAAATGGTTCTGTCTTGCATTCCCACCCATTATCAGTAACATTTTCTGGAAATAGGGGAGATATCTTAGAATTTAGATTGGTAGGCGTTGGCTGGCTGGTGCATAGTAAAGGCAGTGTAACCATGTCACCATTAGCTTTCCTGTACATATTATGGGAATTTGGGTGTTTATGGCATATATATTTTGGAAGTGCTGTGAAAACTAGACAAATTAAATCAGTGGCATGACACATGTATTATAAATTAGGACTATGCAAATGATAATTAAGGCGAAAAATAACTCATTCATTTGGTGAAGGAGCAGATTTTTATGTAGCCTCTTCCAGATCAAGATGCAATCCATGGCTGCTTCCTCCTTGTGGCATATTTCTTCGTGGCTTTCAAGTATTCTTCATGATTCAGATGCCTAATCCTTATAAATGTTCTTGTTCTCACATAAAGAGCAGTAACTGTGTCAAGAACCTTGGGGAAACTTTAGTTTCAAAATAGAGCACAGAAATTTTATGACATTTTTTTGTTTGACACTCCATTTCCACTAAATGCAGCATATTATTTTTCATTTGCATCACTTTCTTTTGCTTTGCTTGCATTTCAAAGTAAAGACCATCACGAAATATAATTGAGATCCAGTCTGCATTAGGCTCACCTACTTCACATTTTGCTGCTGACACCTTGCTAACAAGTTGCACAGACATAATTGCGAGAGAACTCTGAAACAGTGGTTTATTAAGTGAGGAACTGAAGAAAACTACTGTCAGTAGCTCTCTGAAAAGCACATCCTCGGCCCAGAATAAATGTGTAATGTCTTCAGTTATGTTGTTCCCCAACCCATAGAATTTCTCGTTTTAGCAGTTATTGATGGCCCATAAAATTTAAATACTTTCAATAAAAAAAAGTCTGTAGTTAGTGGAGTAACATGGTAGATAATGAAGTTTTGCATAATAAAGTTATGGCAAACTACTCTCCTCTTTGCGTGCTATCAATTGTGAATTTTTTTTTTCGATATCTCAAATCGTTTATGAAATATGAGGAATGATGTGGGTATTTTACTCTTGTTTTATTGCTGGCGCTGCGCGATCACAAATGAGTGTGCCACATCAGATGAGTTTTCTTGAGATTAAAACAGAGGCTTCCACCAAAATCTAAAGAAAAATTCAATATGTTAGCTAAATTTTATACACAGCAACGTATAATGTAATATGCATCAAAAGTAAAATCACAGCGGCCCCTATTTTTCATTGCAAACTTTTTCGAATTTCGCGCAGTGCCTTACTTCCATGTAAATATCACAGTAACTAAGATCATTAATGAAATGATGGACGCATCATCATGAGCCTGACATACAGAGCTATAAGTAACGCAAAAATGAATTTTTTTTACCGAAAATCGCTTAGGAAAGATCACAGGGTGTGCGCCTCGATTTCGTCATCTGCAAGAGGCCGAAGGGTGGCAAAAACTGTGGGCCTCCCCTTTCGAACAAACAAATGGACTCGCCCAGGCTTTCGGACAAAAATTGTCACTGCGCATCGGACACCGTATCCTGTGTGTACTCTATGCAGGTTTATGAGACTGGACAACAGGACACCGAGTGAAGAAGTATACGAAATCGTAAGAATAACCTGACTTCAAACACATTTAGTAAATTTGAGGGCAAGATACAGCAAACGAATATTCCAAGTCCGTCCCGACTTAAGAGACATATTAACGATCAGCATAACAAAAATTTAAGAAAAAGAAACACAAGCACATACACCCAAAACGAACAATTACGGTACCCAAAACACAAAGCAAATTTTCCGATAACTAACATACACAATATTGCCTCTAACAGAAACTGATGAAACAGCGCCACATTAGACGAAAGAGAAATAAGACAGTACATTAGTAAGATACAGAAAATAACAAATATTGTAATAACTGGCCACTGCACAGACCACTGGCAAATGGAACAGTTTAGACTGTAAGAACAGAAACATGTAGCAATCAGTCACTGCACACAGTAGTACGATTTGCTAACACTAGACATAAGTATTTTAGTCAACAAAGTTAAAATGTTAAATTTAAGGTTTTAACTTTAATGTATCCCTCTGTGATTGTGTGAGTGAGTGAGTGTGATTGTGAATGTGTATGTGAATGTAACAGAAAGTTAAATTATAATGAAATAAATGAATGTAAAAAGTTCTACGGCTGAATAGACACGAAAATGTTCTCAAGCAATCTGTCATTTTCCCCCTCAGAGATGAGAGTGGGAAAAGAAAAAGAAACGCTCTACCAGTCAGAAGCCTACGAGAGATTGTAGCATTCACTTTGGTATTCACCACCCTCTCACTACTTCTAGACTCCTTATCAACTGAAGACTGTCATCGAGACCTCATACACTGAGAAGATTGCCAGTGCTGCTGAAACCTAGAAATTCTCCAAAAGCTTCAATGAGAACATCAGCTCACACACTAGTGCATTAGAAAGTAAAAGTCATGAATAGTCATCAACTCACAGATTCCACATCTTACTGCAGACTTCCCAAATGGGAATAACGCAATCTGTGTTAGGAGACTTCAGTGTCAGGGGCCTGCTAATGCTGAAGCACCCCACGTACTGTAGGCCATATCTCTTCCTCCGCGCTCTCTTGCGTCACTAGCGATTTGGGACACTTCTGTAGGGTTGAATAGGGCAACACACACCAGGATGGACCCTTGTGGTTCACACCCATCCCTCTTTCCGATCACCTGTAAGACCTGTAAGGGCTGCTCATCACACTCAGCAATGCTGCATAAGCAGTGATGATTCCAAAGAATACCAAGTCCCAACCTGACATTAACCACAGCAGAAGATGCTGCATCAGAAGATACCATACTGGTGTTCATCCCTAAGGATGCAGAAAGTGAGAAGCCAATGTGTAAGGTTAAGCTAGCGACAAGAACTCCTGCAACACCTGTGGTCGAGACTCCAGGGGCTTCACCCTTGTAAGGTTGGGGAGAGACACACCATAATGGGTTGAACATACAATGTGGTTTTCCAAGTGTTTGAGATTCTTGCAAAAGTAAAATTTTGTGATATTATTTGCAGATAACATTTGTCAGAACAAAGATGCAACTAGTATGAAACTTCAAACAAATCTTCAGAAAGCGGACAAAGCTGTTATCTCAAGAACAGCATCAGAACAACGTTAGACTGTGAGGGATTTCAACAATGCTCCAGCAAGTGATGGGAGTGTTATTCCTTCCATGTTGACACAGTACTGCACTTCACCTTTCTTCATGTGCTGTGATGTTGGAAACCTGTTTCAGCTACAATAATAGCATTTTTGGCGTAATAAATTCGGTATCAACAAACAGTTTTGACATTTATTAAATTTTTAACCAGATTGTTTTCACTTGTAGTGAGGTTTGGTCCAATGTAAAATAGTTCAGAGAGAGAGAGAAGGTCATTTTTATTCACTCTGTTAAAGTCCATGAATCATGAACCTTTCCATCAGTGGGATGGCTTGTGTGCCTTAGCAATAAAGATATCTGTAGCGTAGGTGCAATCACAATTGAGGGGCATCTGCTGCGAGGCCAGACAAAAATGTGGTTCCTGAAGAGGGGCATCAGCCTATTCAATACTTGCAGGGACAACAGTCTGGATGATTGACTGATATGGCCTTGTAACATCGACCGAAACGGGCTTACTATGCTGGTACAGTGAACGGCTGACGCCCAGAGGAAACCACGGCCACAATTTTTCCCAATCGTACACAGCTCACTGTACGGTTAAATGATGATGGTTCCTCTTGGGTAAAATATTCCAGAGGTGAAATAGTCCCCCATTTGGATCCCTGGGAGGGGACTACTCAATAGAATGTCGTCATCAGGAGAAACAAACTGGCATTCTATGGGTCAGAGTGTGGAATGTTAGATCACTTAATTGGGCAGGTAGGTTAGAAAATTTAAAAGGGAAAAATGGGTGGGTTGAAGTTCAATATAGTGGGAATTAGTGAAGTTCAATGACAGGAGGAACAGGACTTCTGGACAGGTGGATACAGGATTATAAATACAAAGTCAAATAGGGGTAATGTAGCAGTAGGTTTAATAATGGAAAAGAAAATAGGAATGCAGGTAAGCTACTATGAACAGCATAATGAACGAATTATAGTATCCAAGATGAAGCGATGAAGAGATTGAAGAAACGTAGGATGAAATAAAAGATATTATTAAGATAGTTTAAGGAGACAAAAATTTAATTTTGCAGGGGACTGGAATTCGATAGTGGGAAAAGGAAGAGAAGGAAAAATAGTAGGTGAATGTGGACTGGGGGAAAGGAATGAAAGAGGGAGCCACCTGGAAGAATTTTGCACAGAGTGTAAATTAATCGTCGCTAACACTTGGTTAAAGAATCGCAAAGGAAGGTTATACACATGGAAGAGACCTGGAGACACTGGAATATTTCAGATTTGTAATATAATGGTTAAACAGAATTTTAGGAACCAGATTTTAAATTTTAAGATGTTTCCAGGGGCTGATGTGCACTCTGACCACAATTTATTAGTTGTCAACTATAGAGTTGTGGGAGCTGGATAAGTCGACAGAACCAGAGCTTGGTCAGAGTTCCAGAAGGAGCATTAGGCAACAACTGATTAGAAGAAGAGAAATGAATACAGTAGAAGATGAATGGGTATCTTCAAGAGATGAAATAGTGAAGGCAGCTGAGCATCGGAAGGTAAAAAGGCATGATGTAGTAGAAATCCTTGGGTAACACGAGAGATATTGAATTTAATTGATGAAAGAAGAAAATTTGAAAAATGCAGCAAATGAAGCAGGGAAACAGAATATAAACATCTAAAAAATGAGATTGATAGGAGGTGCACAATTGTCTATGCAGGTATGGTACAGGACAAATGTAAGGATTTAGAAGCATATTTCACTAGGGAGAAGATAGACACTGCTTATAGGAAAATTAAAGAGACCATTGTGGAAAAGAAAATCAGATGAATGATTATCAAGAGATCGTATGGAATAAGAGTCTTAAGCAAAGAAGGGAAAGCTGAAAGGTGGAAGGAGTATATAGAGTGTCTATACAAGAGAGATGAACTTGAAGGCAATATTGTAGAAAGTGAAATGAACATAGATGAAGATGAGATGGGAGATATGATACTGCGAGAAGAATTTGACAGAGCTCTGAAAAATCTAAGTCAAAACAATGCTCGTGTGATAGACAGTTCGTTAGTTAGTTATAGTTAGTTAGTTGGTCACATGTTCCATTGATCAATATCATGGTACGGAAGCTGTTATGATGTGGAACATGTCAAGTGCACAAGAAATGCATATATGATACAAGATTTTTAATATATATATATATATATATATACAGTACAGTGTTAAGGTAAATATTTCCGTTATTTACCCCATTCCTTTCAATGGTACAACATGCATATACTATATTAATAGATTTATTTATTCCTATTCAAGAATTCATCTGTGGTATAGAAGGAGTTGTCAAGGAGATATGATTACAATTTATTTTTGAAGCTATTACTGCTATCTGTCAGACATTTTATTTCATCTGGTAATTTGTCAAAGAATTTTATAGCAGAATGTTTTACCCCTTTCTGTGCCAAAGATGGATTGAGAAAGGATAGTGTAAGTCTTTCTTTTCTTCTGGTGTTACAGTCATGAATATCACTGTTGTTTTTAAACTGGTCCACGTTGCTGAGAACAAATTTCATTAGTGAGTAAATGTACTGTGAGGCTGTTGTAAGAATTCCCAATCTTTTAAAAAGGTGCCTACAAAATGTGCGACTATGAACCTCACACATTATTCTAACCATTTTCTTTTGAGCAGTGAATACTTTTTGTCTATATGTTGAGTTCCCCCAAAATATTATTCCGTATGACATCAAAAGTGAAAGCATGCAAAGTATGTTAGCTTACTAATTTCTATAGCCTCAAAATTGGCAATTATTCTGATTGCAAAAGTTGCTGAACCTACTCGCTTTAGAAGATCCATAATATGAATTTTCCAGTTAAGATATGTACACCCAAAAACTTAGTATGCTCTACCCTGTCTATTGACTTCTGTTGATGTCTTATATTTATTGAAGGAACAGTATTTTTTTCAGCAGAAAATTGGATTTACTGTCTTTTTTCAAAGTTTAAAGCAAGACCATTTGCAGACAACCAATTAATGACTTTTGCAAAGATCTTATTTGTATAATTTTCAATTGGAGTTTCTTTTACTGGATTAATAATTATGCTTGTATCATCAGAAAACAGTGTACTTCAGCTTCTTGTTTCAGATAAGAAGATAGGTTGTTCACATATATCAAGAACAGAAGGTGTAAGTGAAAATTACTGGCTGTGCTGTGTGCAGTCTGTGGCTGATTGGCATTGTTGTAATATTCGCTATTGTAGTGTTGGCAGTTGGAGGTGAGCCACCAGCAGTGGTGGATGTGGGGAGGGAGATGGCGGAGTTTTGAGAGCGGATGATCTGGACGTGTGTCCATCAGAGACAGTAAAATTGTAAGACTGGATGTTATGAACTGATATATATATTATGACTTTTGAACACTATTAAGGTAAATACATTGTTTGTTCTCTATCAAAATATTTCATTTGCTAACTATGCATATCAGTAGTTAGTGACTTCAGTAGTTAGAATCTTTTATTTAGCTGGCAGTATTGGTGCACGCTATATTGCAGTAGTTCGAGTAACGAAGATTTTTGTGAGGTAAGTGATTCATGAAAGATACAGGTTATTGTATTATTTATTGCTAGCGCGTAATTGTAGAGAGAATCTTCTTTGTAGTTGTAGTTTTTCATTGTTGTACAATAAAACAGATGTGGCATGCATGTAGATTTGCACCAAATATTTCGCAGCTGCGCTTGCGATTAACTAGATATTATTTTCAGTGCTATGTTAATGTGTTTTCTTGTTTTTGCTCTTCAAATTGTGCTTGTCTTATTATCGCGTGAAATACGTGATAATTATTGCATGTGAAAAACGTAACACTAGGCTCTAAAGTAAATTGAGAAATGATAGTGACGACGAGCGTAGCTTATCAGCACCACCGTGTAATGCATTAACAGGCATTCAGAGTATTTATTTGGTAATTGTGCATAGGGAAATGGAGCAGGCGGCAAATAATGGTGTAGACAGTGAAACAATTAGTGAACAGGGAAACATTGTCCATCGATCGGTCGGCAACAGCTCGCCTCAGGAATCCGAAATGACAGGACAAAATTTTGCAATTACTGCAGATTCAGGTTTTGCGTCATTGCCCGTTTCTCAATCAAGTCAATACACATTTTCTGCCTTTCAATATGTGAATGTTGCCTGTTATGCACTGCCGATAAGAACAAAGGAACAAGTTCGAGACACTAATACATTCTTATTGCAATTCATGCAACGAATGGAACAAAATCAGGAATGAACACAGCAACAGCTACACAAGTTAGACACAATGGAACAAAATCTTCAAAAGTTAAACACAATTGAGCAAACGCTTGAACAAACTCGTAATGATTTAACTGAGTTACTTAAAATCGAATCGAAATGTCAAAAAGTCTGTAATGACGTAAAAACACAAATTTGTCAGCATTTTCAACCTATTTTTTCGCGTCATGAAAATGCACTACAGAATCACGAAGCAGCCATAAAGGAACTGCAAACTATTGTTCATGAAAATCATGACACCTTGCAAGCTCAAATTGACTCAGTTGCATCTACCGATTCGGTTACGCAACCTGCAAAAACTCAGGAAAACTTAAAGGAAACAGTAGATACGTTTCCAACACAAATGGACACTCTGAAACTTGGTTCAGAAAGACACATGGAGGAAATTAGTTCATTATCAGAGAAAGTAGTTGAACTTTCGGATCAGCTACATAATTTATCTATGAAGGTAGATGATAATCTGAATGACACAAGACCGGTAGTCTTTAATGACACAGAAGAGTATGAACAAATTAGGAAATTCAAACAAAACCAGAATCAAATTAATACACAGTACAAAAGGGAAATCCAGGAAGTACAAGATCAGTTGGCACAGGTAATACAAGAATTACATATTTCAGAGGAGATTCGCGCTCCAACACGGGAAGAGGGACTTTGAAATACGGAAAAGCCACAAAATAATAGCACAGTGCATTTCGGAAATTATGAAAGAAATTGGCATGGTGCACCGAATTTTGAGATGGAACCGCCGACGCGACGTAACAATGACCGATATGCGACTCGCGCGTCACGATGACTTTGACTATAAGCTGTTCATTACTACACGTAAATTCAAAACATTTAAGAACCCTGTCAACGACATGCATCCACAAGCGTGGCTTCACCAATTCTCTCATTTTTTTCCTCCCAACTGGTCACTGGAGCACAGATCAGAATTTATGTGTGGACACCCAGAGAATGAACAAGCTGTAAGAATGCGATTGGTCATTCACGATTATCACAGTGAAGAAGAATTTTATCATGCATTCCTCTCAGCATATTGGTCTCGAGCTACTCAATATTGCGTAAAACATAGCATCATTATGACGAAACATTTCGAACAATCTGAATTTTCCAGTCTTGTGAAATATTTTGAAGACATGTTGCATAAGAATCAGTATCTGTCAAACCCATACAGCCCCTGAGAACTCATCCACATTTGGTTAATCAAATTGCCTGAACATTTACGACGTATTATTTTGGCAGGAAGTTGCAAAGACGAGATTGAAGCTTTTCAGGGACTGTTACAAGAATTGGATATTGACACTGGCAATCGTGGTACGCGAAAACAGGAACACAACAATTACAGGCCACATCCTTCACAATTCCGCGATGAAGAGAACAGATACTACCCGTGTGACAACCGCTGGCAGAGTGAAAATAATTACAGAGAAAGATCGCATTTCCGTAGTAATGAATATGACAGAGACAATCTGAGAAACAGACATTATTGGAACCAAAATAATTATTATCAAGGGAGACAGAATAACTTCAGACGCAACAGTTCAGCGCACAGTTACGACTCATGGAGAAATTCTCCACCACATGACCCACAAGAAAGAAATTACAGGAATTACCGACATGACGACAGAGGATATAAACATAACGATAGATCTGAATTTCATCAGAACTGGCGAGATTCAAACAGGGCAGGGCCCTCTCAACAAGCTGAATTTGTAGAAGTTAGGTCTGCTAATCCTAATAACGATGCGCTCCAACAAAGAGACAGACAATGACTCGCACCCCAGGCAGCCACGTGCGCCGGCTGGGCTTGAGAAAAATAACATAAGCTAACCTTGAGAAAAATTCCAGTATTCTTTACCGACGTATACCGCATGATAATTGTGTTCAAGTTGAAACTCTGAGTACTAGGATGAGTAATGGTTTAGACTACATTTCACATGTAAAACCGTTTATTGAGAGATAATCTGTTTTTTAACTTAGTCTTTGCACTAAAATCTTTCACTTCACGTTACTAGTACGCTTTGTCACACTTAGAAATTGTTAACATGCAACTATGTTTTAAAATTAACTATCCAGTCAAGAACCTAGGGAACTTATTTAGACAGTAATTACAAATGCATTGTTATAGTGAACAGACGACACAGTGTTATTGTGTGTGTACATTCTTGCTTATTAGTTGCACAATTACGTAATGACTACAAGGCTTACATACTTAGACCATAAACCAGTACTGCTAATGAGATTTCAATGCAACATTTTGGTTTACTTGAAAACACATTATAGATTTAAAGTGCTTTCTGGGAGATACCAGATGACACAGTGGTTAGTTTATTTGACAGCTACATGATTATATCATGACACTACTAATGTGTGACACAAGTTACATTGTTGCTTTTGCAGTGTATCTGTTTTATATCCGTACAGTTTTTCTGAATTCTTCTGGAAAGTAAAACATATTTTAGTAGTAACTTTTGTGGTATAGCTACAATGAGACAACCTTTTTCGTAGCACAACAATACGTTACAGTATAGTACTTTCTTGATCACGGTAATGTACGTAATAACTACGATATATATACACATAGCATTTCACTTTGTTTATTACGAGGTAAGTACATTAACTTCTACAGAACTTTGCTTGCAGACGACGATAATTACGACACTTGGCACATTTTTTACCCTTACGTAATGACAGAGATTATCTTACAACAACACACACAGTTTAGCGCTGCAGTACACGTATTTGAGTGATTAATTTTGTACTTAAAACATCTATTTTTAAAGATTTTTGAATTACAAAGGTACAAAGTTTTCCGTGATACATTTCATTCCATTGCTGTACTCTATAACACCTGAGGGTATATTTACATTAATCCTCAGGGGGATACACGCTTACTTTCGGTACCATGTGTGTGGCAAGCACAAGGAGCCCTAGCTAACATGGTATTTGCTTATACAACTTTAAAACATCGGTACCATATTTCTCTAATGCTTACATTACACAGCTATCTCATCATTTAACTGAGAGACACAAACATTTTTTTTCTACATCAGTGACAGATGTTTACGTAAATACACAGCTGGATAACTTCACACTTATTAAATTGTATTTTGTCTGTACTTTGTTAACTGTTCATATTTTTTCGGAGCCATTGTGATACTATGAGAGCTTTGAATGATGTATTTGGTATGGGATCATAATTTATAAAGTACGTTTGAGGTAGTTGACACTATTGAAATGAGCAGAGAATTTTTTTTTAACGTTTTGAAATTATTGCAGAAAGCTACGACGTTTTTGAAATTTGACTGAGGTGTTATGATGTTATTGTTACGATAACGATGTGTAATTGTGCTGTTGAGGTATGTTTATGATCAATAAGCTGATGCTATATGAGGAATTTCATTATGCTACATATTTATTATGATGAAATATTGAAGAAGTGTCGACGAATATGTATATGTGTAATAAGGTATGGAATAATGAGTAGTGGTTAGGGACTCTGATTTGCGAAAAAGGATGTCGGAAACGAAGAATCATACTTTAAGGATTATGAAATGTGGTATGCATGTGTGAATGTATCACAATGCCAACGAAAATTTTTTGGACACTGTTATATTTATAGGATTTTGTTTATATACATTTGTAACGCAAATTCTCGACCTGTGAAATTTTTTATATGAGACTGTCGCTGTAGCACAAACTGCTCTCGTAAATATATCGGTAAGAAAGCTAAGTGACCTTGACTTAATGTGCTGTAGGCGCCAAGCTATGTGACAGTCACCTGGAAAAAAAAGCTGTACCTTTCAGAGGCACAACAAAAAAAAGGAAAGACCATTAACCTCGCTATTAACATTGCTTTGAGAAAGCGTTTCACAGAAGACACACTCATACTTGAAACATATGATTACAATTTTGAGATCATACTTTCTGATATTTACTGAAATACCTGATGAAATGATGAGAAATATTTTGTCTATATACCTGATTATGACTACTGTCTTTCTAGTTTAAAGATTTTTTTACTGCCTTATGAAATGCCATATGGCTAGTGAATGATGCTTCATGCTTTGCTTTGTATATATATTTGCCTATGTTGTTTGATATCTAGTTTGTAGCTGCACTGCAGCATTGGTAAAAATAAAGTTTAATAGATGTACTAATGTAAATATTTTCTGTCTAATGATCCATTAAACAATAATTTTATGATCTACTTTCTTTCAAGAAAAGGGAACACAAATAGACATTTCCTTTCACAGGAATTGCATAAATAATTTTTTAACAATTTGGTAACTTGTCTGTTAGAGTAAGGTATCGTGATGCATCACTCTAGAGTTAAGATTTGACATAGGTATTAGACATGGCCATCTTTACTGTAATATTTTTTCTGCTTGAGCTTTGTCATGCTTAGGTATAAATTATTGCATTTGCTGCTGCTGTTTGTCAGGCACTGTCGTACTGAATTTTACCTTTTGTTAAGCCAGTTTTACTACTGATTTACTTTTCTTGTTGCTGCACATTGGCTCATATTAGTTGTAATGTTACATTTGCTTTGCTAATTTAGCTATACTGCTGCTTGCCTTGCCAATTTGCATTTTTTGTCATTGCTTTTTGTGTTAATTGTTTTGTGCTGTTGCATTGCCTCGTCCCTTTGTTTATGCATCGGAGCTCAGTAGATTTAAGTTAGCTTAAGAGGGGGTAGGCTATATAAGAGAATGAGTTGTGATGAATTGGAAGAAATGCATTGAGAAGTTATATGAAAAAGATTTGGGCCAAAATGAGTAGTTTACAAAGAAGAATAATTATTTTGAAAGAGGATATGAACAAGACAGAAGGGTTTAGGGACAACAGATATAGATAGGACTTTTTGAGAATAATGATGAATGAAGGGAGATCGCCAAGAAGTAAAGAAAGTTTTGTTTGCAAAATACTGCAGTAAAACAAACCCTGTCCTTTCATTTTGTGTTATTCCGCTATGTGTTTGTGCACCATTGTGTATTTGTGTTCGTCCTGTCTTTATGTGTTTATCTGATAAGAGTTATATTGTAGAATTTTTCTTATATATGTTAATTTTCTATGTAAAGATGTTTAGGCATTATTAATTCTGTTCTGTTTCAATGCTCATGTGTGAAATTAATGTTTCGGAAACTATTCTTATTGTTTTATTTATTTACTTATGTCATAATTCCTGTAACACCTATGTACATGTTTATTTCTATTCTTTTGTAAAGCCTGTATTACTACAAATGTTATCTGTATTATTATGGTTTTAATGTTGTTTTCTGTACCTTTGTGATTCTATTCTCATGTTATAAAATTGTAATTGACACCAGTTCATCAAATTAAGTAACTTGTAAGCATTCATTTCAGTGCACACATTTCTGTTGGTCATAGTATATGCACAATATGTGAGAAATTGGGACTGTTATTGTTTGCATGTGTTTTAATAATTCAGCAAGCGACTGGTTAACAGCATTGCTGGTTCTATGGACAATTCCAAAAACTTTGTGAGTGCACAAGTGGTGGTTTATGGACTTGCTATATTGTCCGCAAGACTTTTCGATGATTGTGCACCAGCTCAGTCTCAACAGATGGCTGCTGGCCGTCTCTACAAGGACTACATTGGGTCTGCATCTTTGATGACCCACCAATACCATTATTTCTACAAGGACTGCAGTGGGTCTGGCTTCTGGCAGTATTGGCGCTCGCTATACTGCAGTAGTTCGAGTAACGAAGATTTTTGTGAGGTAAGTGATTCATGAAAGGTATAGGTTATTGTTAGTCAGGGCCCTTCCTTTGTAGGGATTATTGATTGCATTGTGCTAAAATTATTGTGTGTCAATTTATTGATGATCTGAATAAGTAAAGAGAGAAATGTCTGTGCATGTTCAGTTTTGCTCAGCTGTTTGAAAATCAAATAACGTAAGGAGTTTATCAGCATAATCATTCATAAATTTTTCTAAGGGGATGTTTCAAAGGGGACCCATGATTGAGCCCTGTGGTACACCTAATATAATTTCACCCCATTTAGATGAAGTGGCAAACTTATTTAAATCACGTGACCCATGTAAAGAAACTTTTTGTTTCCCGTTCAGTAGGTAGTACTTAAACCACTCATATGTTATTCCATTTATACCATATAATTTTAATTTTTGTAACATAATGTCATGGTTCACACAGTCAAATGCTTTTGACAAGTCGCAGAAAATTCCTATTGGTGACATTTTACTATTTAAAGACTATATTTTGTAGATAGTGAAACTGTATATTGCTGTCTCCATGGAACAGCGTTTTTGAAATCCGAACTGTGATTTACTTAGTATCCCATTACTGTTGAGATGGCTAATCACTCCTGAGTACATTATTTTCTCGAAAATTTTTGAAAATGCTGTGAGCAAGGATACTGGTCGATAATTATTGACGTCTGTGGTATCCCCCTTTTTGTAGAGAGGCCAGACAATGGCATATTTTAAACTGTCTGGGAAAATACCTTGAGTTAGTGATGCATTACATATGTGACTCAGAACATCAGCTGTAATTGCTCCACATTGTTTTAATATCTTATTAGAGATGTCATCTACTCCAATAGAACATTTACTTGTCAAAGATTTAATTATTTTGCTTATTTCACAAGAGGTTGTTACATGAAACTTAATCTGACTCAATTTTTTCAAAACTGACTCTTCCATGTACTGCCTGGCTTTTTCTTTTGAACTATTTGAACCAATTTTTTCTCCTACACTTCAGAAATAGTTGTTAAATACTGTAGCTACTTGTGTACTGTTGGTTAGGATGGTCTCATTCTCTTTAATAGTAATACTACATACCCCAGTGGTTACTTTTCTGTCCCCCTTCTAATAACATTCCATGTTGATTTGATTTTATTGCCTCTTCTCTAACATACATATTTCTTGTTTTCCTTACAACTTTTCGCAGTGTGTTACAATAATTTTTATAGTGTAAAACTACTTCTGGATCCTTAGTAGTTCTTGCTGTCTCATTCAGTTTTCCTTTTCTTTCTGAAGACACTTTAATAGCTGCAGTAATCAAGGTTTCTTTGAAAAGTGTATGGTTACATTTAGTAATTTTCTTTGGCAAACAATGTTCAAAAAGGGATATAAATTTATCAAGAAATATATTGCATTTATCACTAGCATATGGCTCATTATATACATCTCCCCAATTAACATTTCTTAAACGTTCTCTGAAGTGCTCTATAGATACTGTGTTGAGCACCCTTACACTTTTACTTAATGGTTTCTGAACTGTACACCCTGTTAGGTTTTGTAAGTTAATCAGTTGTGCATCATGGTCTGACACTCCACATACCACAGGGAAAGCATGTGTTTGTTTTACACCCTCTTTCTGTACAAATACATTATCTATTAGAGTCCTACTGTCTTGAGCTATATGTGTAGGGAAATTGACCACTGATTCTAATTTATATTTTGTTAATAACACTTCTAGTTCACTTTTCCTATCAGAATGACTTAGAAAGTGTACATTGAAATCACCACAGATTAATAACTTCTTCGTTTTGTCTGGTTGACAGTATAATAGGGAGTCAAACTTTTTTATGAATAGCTCCCAGTCTCCTACTGGGGACCTGTACACTGTTGCTAATATCAATATTACATTATCTAGCTGAAGTTCACAATCCTCAAAGTGCTGATCAACACAAAATTTGCTTGCTTCTACAGTTTTGTATTTATACTCTTGTTTTATGAAAATGGAAACTCCTCGCTTATCCATCCTAGATCTACAAGTGTAAGATGCTAAATTATACTCACTTATACTGAACTAGCCATCACCACAGTTACATGGTGTTCAGTATATCAATCTCATTTTTATTTTTGAAATCATCTAAACTCACTAATAGCTCATCTACTTTATTTTTTATTCCCCTGATATTTTGATGAAGTAAGTAGATACTGCCCTTAGCTTTGCCACTCTCTATCGTACATGAAGTTTCTTTTTTCTGTCAGAACTACTGAGAGCGATAGGAGAGCCAGCCATGACAAAACTCTTCCATCTGGTGTGCAAGATGTGTGAGACAGGCAGAAGACACTCAGACTCCAAGAAGAATGTAATAATTCTAATTCCAAAAAAAAAGTTGCTGACATGCAAAAATTACCAAACCATCAGTTTCATAAGTCACAGTTGCAAAATACTGACACTGATTTTTTACAGAAGAATGAAAGAACTAGTGGAAGCTGACCTCAGGGATGTAGGAACATGTCAGGATGGCCCTATGACTTAACTCAGAAGATAGGTTAAGGAAAGACAAACTTACTTTTTTAGCATTTGTAGACTTAGAGAAATCTTTTGACAGTGTTGATTGGAATACTCTCTTTGAAATTCTGATGGTAGCAGTGGTAAAATACAGGGAGAAAAAGCAGTTGTAAGAGTCAACAGGCATGAAAGGTAAGCAGTGATTCAGAAGGGATTGACAGAGTGTTGTAACCCGTCCCCGATGTTACTCAGTCTGTACATTGAACAAACAGTAGACGAAACCAAAGAAAAATTTGGAGTAGTAATTAAAGTTGAGGGAGAAGAAATAAAAACTTTAAGATTTGTTGATGTCGTTGTAATTCTGTCAGAGACAGCAAAGGCGTTGGACCAGCAGTTGAACAGAATAGACAGTGTTTTGAAAGGAGGATATAATATGAACATCAACAAAAGCACAGCAAGGGGAATAGAATGTAGTAGAATTAAAGCAGTGGATGCTAAGGGAATTAGATTAGAAAACGAGACACTTAAGGTAGTAGATGAGTTTTGCCATTTGGGAAGCAAAGTAACTGATGATGGCTGAAGTAGAGAGGGTATAAAATTTAGACTGGGAATGGCAAGAAAAGAATTTCTGAAGAAGAAAATTTGTTAATATGGAATGTAAATTTAAGTGTTAGGAAGCCTTTTCTGAAGGTATTTGTACAGAGTGTTGCCATGTATAGAACATGGACAATGAACAGAATATAAGCTTTTGGAATGTGGTGCTCCAGGAGAATATTGAAGATTGGATGGGTAGATCAAGTAACTAATGAGGAGGTACTGAACAGAACTGGGGAGACAAGAAATTTGTTGCACAACTTGACCAAAAGAAGGGATCAGTTGATAGGAAACATTCAGAGACACAAGGGAATCATCAGTTTACTCGTGGAGGGAAGTGTGGGGGGTAACAACCATAGAGGGAGACCAAGAGATGAATACAGTAAGCAGATTCAGAAGGATGTAGGTTTCAGTTGTTATTTGGAGATGAAGAGGCTGTCACAGGATAGCGTAGCTTGGAGAGCTCCATCAAACAAGTCTTCGGACTGAAGACTGCAACAACAACAAATTATATATGTGTACATATGTGTGTATACATGTGTGTGTGTGTGTGTGTGTGTGTGTGTGTGTGTGTGTGTGTGTGTGTGTGTTTGTGTGTGTGGTGTTATCTCCCTCATATACTGTAGCTTAACATCTAGTTTATGCATTAAACCCCTACAGATTCTGTTGTAAATTACGATTACTTCCTGTGTATACTGTTATACATGTAAATCAGTGCCTGTAGTTGTAAGACTCCCTTTCTCTCCATCAAATGAACTTTAAAGTCACTTGGGAAATATGTATGATGGAATAAAACATCTTCCAACTTGCAAAAATATTATTTATTACTATATACAAGGTCAACATTAATAAAACCGACAAACTGCAGGGATGGATTCCTGATTGGAAATTGAGATTAAAGGTCCTATGAACATGTGTCCGGAAATGCATCATAGTCATGATAGATGGCACTGATGAGTGACAGTTCCATTGACCATGTGTATGTGTTCCTTGATTGTTGCAGGCTGTATGATTGCTGCAGCTTTTTGGGCATTCGTGTGGTCATGTGTCCTTTCAGGCAGACAAATGTGCAGGGGTGTGGCAGACTGTGCATACACCATATTTGGAGGATTGAGTTCAAGAGGATATTGAGACAAACCCTACTACAAGTTCCAGGGAAGTGGCGTGTCAAAATGATGTAAGCCGGAGTGCGATTATGTGTATCCTGCATGACACTGCCATCCGACTGAGGTCAATTTAAAAATCTGTTATGACATGTATGTGAAGCAGCTCTATACTGTGTTCCTGGACTATTTGTTGCCATTGCAAGTGCACTGTACTTTTTCTGACACATGTTCATAGGATTTTTTTGGTCTGTTTCCAGTCAGGAATCCAGCTCTGCAATTTGTCAGTTTTATTTATGTTCACCCTGTATATTTGGAGGTAATTTATATACATTGTTGCTATACATTTTATCTACTTTGATAAACGAGGAAAATAAATCACCATTGTTAAAATACTGTCATCCTTTTTTTCTACATCAACCCCACAGCAATACTTTCCAAATAACTGTTTTTTATACACCTTAAATTTACTCACTGGATTGCATTCAGGTTGATAGGAGAGACAATATACATAGGTAGTCTGTCATGAAATTCTTCTTGTATGACTTTGGTACCATAGGTGTAATAGTAGCAGACTTCAGTATTTTACGAATACATGCATTTAAACATTGTTAAAAAAATCCTCAGATTCAATATGCTCTAGCAAAATTGTAATGAATCACCCTATATATTCCCCTCCCGCCGAAGGATTGAGTCCTCCTTCAGGAATGGGTGTGTGTGGTGTTTTTAGCATAAGTTAGTCTAAGTAGTGTGTAAGTCCAGGGATCGATGACCTCAGCAGTTAGGTCCCTTACGAATTCACACACACATTCACACACATACACCCTATACATTGACACGTAACATGAAAACTGTAACAAATTACCCCATACATCAGCATGGTTACACGACATTGTAACAAATTATCCACATACACTGTAGTGTTATAGCAAAATAGCATCATTATGTTGCAAAAGTATTGTAACAAATTGGTGTAACAGAGTTGTAGCAATCTGTTCACTATGTCATCATGTGTAAATGTACAACCAGAATTAATAAAGATTTTGTACAGGAATATATTTCCTTATTTGTCACCCGACAAGATGTGCGACAGTTTCTTTAGTACCCAACTGCGATTCGGCTTCCCCACCCAAGCTGAGTATCTACAAAGTGTTTCCTCAAGCACTTCTTCTTCCAAATGTCTACCTGGAGAAACATCCTCAAACATAATTCTAGCTGTCAAAGCAAGTCCTTATATGCATTCAGATGCATGGATTGTGGTGGAGGTGGAGTCCATTACAGAATTCATTACCACATCATGGGCAATGAGTTGACTTTCACGTTTTTAAATACAGATTTATGTTTACTGACTACCACCATTGGCTCTGAGCACTATGCGACTTAACTTCTGAGGTCATCAGTCTCCTAGAACTTAGAACTACTTAAACCTAACTAACCTAAAGACATCACACACATCCATGCCCGAGGCAGGATTCGAGCCTGCGACCATAGCGGTCACGCGGTTCCAGACTGAAGCGCCTAGAACCGCACGGCCACACCTGCCGGCCGACTACCACCATTGTTCTGACAGGATCTCCACTGAACAAAGTTCATAGTAACTTTACTTTATCATATGTTGATGATCAAAAAATGCTGATCAGTTGTGATTATTAAGGCTTCTTATATACTCTAAAGATCCAACCTGACAGCACTTTCAGTCACGTGATCATGAGGTCACATCTGTTTACTCCCCATAAATTTAGAAGGCTGCTGTGTGGTCCCCTAGTTCCAGACAGTTAAAAAATCGTCACATAATGTATTTGTAGGAAAAATGTATGGAAAAGAAATACTTTTTAGAAGATTTGGTTATTTTTTAACGCTTTGACTGACGTGCTGAATATAGCACTCAGTGCTACCTAAAGCCATTGGCAGACACAACAAGGCAGCTAACATTGACTGCATGCAGATGGGATATCTAACATCATGAGACACAGTACTGTCAGCATGTGCAACAAGCTGTTTAACACGAGTTTGCTCTCTCAGCGCTCTCCAGCGGCAGTTGTCGCTTTTATTTGATTTGCAAACCATATGGTTTGTACATGAAAACGGACATGTGTAGAATTCCTACATCAGCTCATTTTAAAACATAAAATTTCTTTCTTGACCATATGCTAGTCACTCTATCTCAGGTGTATTTAAATAAAAATTCGCTATCCATGAAAGTACAATAAGACAAAAAGGAAAGATAAAGTCCATTCAGAAAGGACATCAAATTACAAAAAGTGAACACGCTCACTCCAGACATAGAGTGCACTTACATTTAAATAACATCAAATATTACGAAAATTATTTCTATTCATTTCATGGGCAAGTCCCATAACCTTTTAGAAAACGCAAAGGTGGAAAAAATGTATTAGCTGCAGGACACGTATACTCTACTGATACACCTTCTGTTCTGTAGCATGGCATGTCAACCACTTGGTGCGCTACGCTGAAACTCTGCTACTAGCGCTGTAGTACTTTATGTTACTTTGTTCTATAGCCTTTAATCACCGAAATGTCATTAACTGACATATCACTATTACAAATCCTTACAAGAAGGACACATTTTCATATATCTTCAATGGGTCATTACAGTAAAACGGGTGGTTATAAAGCGAAAATAATTAAATACAGACATTTTTTAACCACCAATATGACGTTTGCTCTCATTTTATTGCAACAAATAGTACCAATAACGATTCTTTCTCGAGGCATTCAATGTTCTGGTGGTTAGAAGCAGCATACATTCACGGGATGTAACGTTAACATAAACCCCAACAAATATGGGCTTCTGAGGAGTACAACAAATGCAGGTTGGCGTCTTGCTTTGTGCTTTTGACGTAAGGAGCATTCTTGCTTACTATTGGTTCTATTTGATGTGGAACGTTGCTAAAATATCACATGACTTATTTTCAAACAATGGAAAATCCAGGATGGAATGCAACAATATTATGAGAAGGAAAGTTGCTCCTCACCATATATCGGAGATGCTGAGTCGCAGATAGGCACAACAAAAAGATTTTCACACTTAAAGCTTTCGGCCAATGGCCTTTGTCAACAATAGACACACATACGCGCGCGCGCACACACACACACACACACACACACGCGCGCGCGCACGAACGCACGCAAACGCAACTCACACACATGACTGCAGTCTCTGGCAACTGAAACCACACTGTGATCAGCAGCACCAGTGCACGATGAGAGTGGTGACTGAATGGGGGAAAGGAGGAGGCTGGGGCAGGGATGGGGAGGGGTACTATGGTGGGGATGGTAGACAGTGAAGTGCTGCAGGTTGGGCGGTGGACAGGAGGGAAGTGGAGAGGGGGGGGGGAAGTAGCGGTAAAGGAGAGATATAGAGAGAAATCGAAAAAATATAGAGAAAAAGTAGTGGGTGTGGTAGTGAAATGATGGCTATGTAGTGCTGGAATGGGATCAGGAAAGGGGCTGGATGCGTGAGGACAGCGACTAACGAAGGTTGAGGCCAGGAGGGTTACAGGATCATAGGATGTATTGCAGGGAAAGTTCCCACCTGAGCAATTCAGAAAAGCCGGTGTTGGTGGGAAGGATCCATATTGCACAGGCTGTAAAGCGGTCATTGAAATGAAGGATATCATGTTTGGCAGCGTGTTCCGCAACGGGGTGGTCCACTTGTTTCTTGACCACAGTTTGTTGGTGGCCATTCATGCGGACAGACAGCTTGTTGGTTGTCAGACCTACATAGAATGCAGCACAGTGGTTGCAGCTTAGCTAGTAGACCACATGACTGGTTTCACAGGTAGCCCTGCCTTTGATAGGATAGGTGATGTTAGTTAGCGAACTGGAGTAGGTGGTGGTGGGAGGATGTATGGGACAGATCTTGCATCTAGGTCTATTACAGGGGTATAAGCCGTGATGGTGACACGATGTACACATGTAATCAACAGAACCTACTCCACCTTTGGTTGCATTTTACTCCAAATTTACAACAGACTTGCCTTTGGTGGTGTCTATTTCATCACTTTCAGATGCGGAAACCACAGCCTTGTTTTTTTTTTTTTTTTTTTTTTTTTCGTTTGGCGCAAGACAAGACAGAAGTCATCTTGAGTTTCTCGCGATTTGTTTGGCAAAAATTCCAGAGCAATTTTTTTCCTTCTATTTTTTTTCAGAGTCCCTATGAAGTTCAGTCCATTTTATAGAATATGCTGTGCTAAAGGATAACTACTATAATAGTTGATCATAGCTACATACTTGTGAGTGCACTTGATTGGTTTAGCTAATCTCTTCAGAATATCGATAGACTGTTTGGTTACAAGATATGGTCCAGGATTCTGTCTGTCACAATATACTTCAAAGCTACAATTCAAAATTGCCATGCTATCGGATAATGTGTGCAACTTCAATCTATACTTCGCAAGCTTACTGGTAATGTACTGCACAAAACCACAACAATCGCGAAACGAAATAAGCATTTCGTCTGTAGTTGTGACCCACTGGGCTTTAGCTATTTCTGCAGCTGTTCAAAAATTCAGAGTGAAGATCGCGGATGGCAGCAAATTTGTCGATGGAAAGTCCTTCATTTCTTGTCCAAAGATCGTCGAATTTCACTGACCGGAACAAGAAAGGAAAATGCTTGGAGCTAAATGCTGCCGATGGAATAATCGTTTCTATTTCATTTGATGCCCACAGGCAAGGGCGTAGCCAGGATTTTGTCAAAGGTGGTGGGGCTCCGATTTGTTAAAGAGGACCTTAAAAAGACTCATGTCTTTCATTTAGTCTGAATACTGCTGCAAAGAACGATAAACAGTTTTATTCGCAAATGATGTCTGCGTTTTCACCAATTAGAGATATAATCTCACTACTTAGGAACGCTAAGAAGCAGTCATGATCCAGTCTCCCTTCACGTTCCAATATCATTTCACACTCTTCTTCTTTCAATCTGGATTTGAGCTGCGGGAGTGATCAGGAATGTACGAGCACATTTTTTTTTTTTTGAGACACTGCAATTGTTACTGACAGAGATCTCTGTTCGAGAGGGAAGCTAGAATAATTTTTAGTGGTGAAAATACAATGGATCTGGAATTATTAAACACTACACTTTTCAAATTTTCTCATTTGAGTAAGCGTCTGCCACGTCTTGCAATGTAAGAACTATCATTTTCTGCAGTAAAGAATGTTTCAGCAGAAAAATGCATGAGCCTAAATCAGGAGTAATGGGTTATTATTTATTATATGACTTTTAGTGCCGGGAGTCTCCGAAGACATACACTCCTGGAAATTGAAATAAGAACACCATGAATTCATTGTCCCAGGAAGGGGAAACTTTATTGACACATTCCTGGGGTCAGATACATCACATGATCACACTGACAGAACCACAGGCACATAGACACAGGCAACAGAGCATGCACAATGTCGGCACTAGTTCAGTGTATATCCACCTTTCGCAGCAATGCAGGCTGCTATTCTCCCATGGAGACGATCGTAGAGATGCTGGATGTAGTCCTGTGGAACGGCTTGCCATGCCATTTCCACCTGGCGCCTCAGTTGGACCAGCGTTCGTGCTGGACGTGCAGACCGCGTGAGACGACGCTTCATCCAGTCCCAAACATGCTCAATGGGGGACAGATCCGGAGATCTTTCTGGCCAGGGTAGCTGACTTACACCTTCTAGAGCACGTTGGGTGGCACGGGATACATGCGGACGTGCATTGTCCTGTTGGAACAGAAGTTCCCTTGCCGGTCTAGAAATGGTAGAACGATGGGGTCGATGACGGTTTGGATGTACCGTGCACTATTCAGTGTCCCCTCGACGATCACTAGTGGTGTACGGCCAGTGTAGGAGATCGCTCCCCACACCATGATGCCGGGTGTTGGCCCTGTGTGCCTCGGTCGTATGGAGTCCTGATTGTGGCGCTCACCTGCACGGCGCCAAACACGCATACGACCATCATTGGCACCAAGGCAGAAGCGACTCTCATCGCTGAAGACGACACGTCTCCATTCGTCCCTCCATTCACGCCTGTCGCGACACCACTGGAGGCGGGCTGCACGATGTTGGGGCGCGAGCGGAAGACGGCCTAACGGTGTGCGGGACCGTAGCCCAGCTTCATGGAGACGGTTGCGAATGGTCCTCGCCGATACCCCAGGAGCAACAGTGTCCCTAATTTGCTGGGAAGTGGCGGTGCGGTCCCCTACGGCACTGCGTAGGATCCTACGGTCTTGGCGTGCATCCGTGCGTCGCTGCGGTCCGGTCCCAGGTCGACGGGCACGTGCACCTTCCGCCGACCACTGGCGACAACATCGATGTACTGTGGAGACCTCACGCCCCACGTGTTGAGCAATTCGGCGGTACGTCCACCCGGCCTCCCGCATGCCCACTATACGCCCTCGCTCAAAGTCCGTCAACTGCACATACGGTTCACGTCCACGCTGTCGCGGCATGCTACCAGTGTTAAAGACTGCGATGGAGCTCCGTATGCCACGGCAAACTGGCTGACACTGACGGCGGCGGTGCACAAATGCTGCGCAGCTAGCGCCATTCGACGGCCAACACCGCGGTTCCTGGTGTGTCTGCTGTGCCGTGCGTGTGATCATTGCTTGTACAGCCCTCTCGCAGTGTCCGGAGCAAGTATGGTGGGTCTGACACACCGGTGTCAATGTGTTCTTTTTTCCATTTCCAGGAGTGTATTTGGGTCACCTTTGTTGCACCTCTTTCCATTTAAGCAGAGTATCTGCATCTTTAAGTGAATTGGAATCTTTCAGGAAAGAAAGGTATTCGGAAGGAATTGGCTGTGGCCTATAGTAAAGGACCAACACTGCCACTTGCCTAAATTGCAAATGGGAAACCACAGAAACCCATTTTGAAGGTTCCCAGTAGATGGATTCAAACCAACTCACCTCCCAAATCCAGGTATTGCTAGCTCAGTGGCTCAATACACAGAGCTACCTCATGTCGATGCAGAATTTGGAGAATTTGGAAAAACTGATTGTTGTATATTGTTTTAGAATAAAATAAAATGGATCTCAACAAAAGACTGAATTCTGACATTGCGTATTTTCCTTTAATTGTGCATGTTTAGTCATTTGATAGTGCATGAATGCATGCTTATTTTAAGATTTAATTGTGCATGAAATTGTTGGCTTCAGTTATTATAGTATTACAAGAAACAAGCAGCCCGCTGAAAACATCTATTAGAAAAATTGGGAATTTTTGGTTAGGTGTTACGGGACCAAACTGATGAGGTCATCGGTCCCTAAGCTTAGACGCTACTTAATCTAACTTAAACTAACTTACACTAAGGTTACACTCATAGCCATGCCCGATCGATGGAGGATTCATCACATAGCCCTTTCGTTCTCCACAACCCCCCCCCCCCCCCCCCCGTATTGAAATTGGTTTTCATAATTTAGTAATGTCTGGGTGACTATACAGGGCGATATTTTGCCATTTGGGCTATTAATAATAGAACATTGAGCAATTTTTTGAAAGAAACGCAACCATTGCCACTTATGTGATATTTTTGTTGATCAACGCAATTTTTGGGCGGCACAGACAAACCCTAGCGTATTTTTATGCACTGATTTAAATTTAACGTTACTTGTAACGATATTTATGGCTCCATTGCATCTACATCTATCTACATCTACATCCATACTCCGCAAGCCACATTACGGTGTGTGGCGGAGGGTACCTTGAGTACCTGTATCGGTTCTCCCTTCTATTCCAGTCTCGTATTGTTCGTGGAAAGAAGGATTGTCGGTATGCCTCTGTGTGGGCTCTAATCTCTCTGATTTTATCCTCATGGTCTCTTCGCGAGATATAATTAGGAGGGAGCAATATACTGCTTGACTCCTCGGTGAAGGTATGTTCTCGAAACTTCAACAAAAGCCCATAAGGAGCTACTGAGCGTCTCTCCTGCAGAGTCTTCCACTGGAGTTTATCTGTCATCTATGTAACGCTTTCACAATTACTAAATGATCCTGTAACAAAGAGCGCTGCTCTCCGTTGGATCTTCTCTATTTCTTCTGTCAACCCTATCTGGTACGGATCCCACGCTGCTGAGCAGTATTCAAGCAGTGGGCGAACAAGCGTACTGTAACCTACTTCCTTTGTTTTCGGATTGCATTTCCTTAGGATTCTTCCAATGAATCTCAGTCTGGCATCTGCTTTACCGACGATCAACTTTATATGATCATTCCATTTTAAATCACTCCTAATGCGTACTCCCAGATAATTTATGGAACTAACTGCTTCCAGTTGCTGACCTGCTATATTGTAGCTAAATGATAAGGGATCTTTCTTTCTATGTATTCGCACTTGTCTACATTGAGATTCAATTGCCATTCTCTGCACCATGCGTCAATTCGCTGCAGATCCTCCTGCATTTCAGTCCACTTTTCCGTTGTTACAACCTCTCGATATACCACAGCATCATCCGCAAAAAGCCTCAATGAACTTCCGATGTCATCCACAAGGTCATTTATGTATATTATGAATAGCTCCCCTGCGGCACACCTGAAAGCGCTCTTACTTCGGAAGACTTCTCTCCATTGAGAATAACATGCTGCGTTCTGTTATCTAGGAACTCTTCAATCCAATCACACAATTGGTCTGATAGTCCATATACTCTTACTTTGTTCATTAAACGACTGTGGGGAGCTGTATCGAACGCCTTGCGGAAGTCAAGAAACACGGCATCTACCTGTGAACCCGTGTCTATGGCCCTCTGAGTCTCGTTGACGAATAGCGCGAGCTGGGTTTCACACGACCGTCTTTTTCGAAACCCATGCTGAGTCCTACAGAGTAGATTTCTACTCTCCACAAAAGTCATTATACTCGAACATAATACGTGTTCCAAAATTCTACAACTGATCGACGTTAGAGATATAGGTCTATAGTTCTGGACGTCTGTTCAACGTCCCTTCTTGAAAACGGGGATGACGTGTGCCCTTTTCCAATCCTTTGGAACGCTACGCTCTTCTAGAGACCTACGGTACACCGCTGCAAGAAGAGGGGCAAGTTCCTTCGCGTACTCTGTGTAAAATCGAACTGGTATCTCATCAGGTCCAGCGGCCTTTCCTCTTTTGAGCGATTTTAATTGTTTCTCTATCCCTCTGTCGTCTATTTCGATATCTACCATTCTGTCATCTGTGCGACAATCTAGAGAAGGAACTTGTGAAATACTGAGATATTGCTACCTCCAAGTTTACCAGCGTACAAGCAACGACTCCAGCGCTACAATTAAACTGCTGTTTTACACTGAAGAAAAACCTGCAACGTCAAAAAATAATTTATGTAGAGTAATGAAATTTCCGAAATTTGTATAGGTAACGTATTTAAGTGATTAACATTTCAAGATCACAGGTTAATGTAAGCACCATATAAGCTATGCAAATATGAAATGCTGGTACCTTAATAAACAGCGTAACCGCCAGGATGTTGAAAGCAAGCATGCGAACGTGCATGCATTGTGTTGTATAGATGCTGGATGTCAGTTTGTGGGATGGAGTCTAATGCCTGTTGCACTTGGTCAGTCAATACAGGGAAGGTTAATGCTGTTTGTGGATGACGCTGGAGTTCTCATTCGATGATGTCACATAAGTGCTCGTTCGGAGACAGCTCTGGTGATTGTATGTGGACGAGTGTTATCCTGTTGGTAAACACCCACCGGAAAGCTGTTCATGAATGGCGGTACAACAGGTCCAGTCAACCACACACATACAATTTTGCAGTCAGGGTGTGTGGGATAACCACGAGAGTGCTCCTGCTGTCATGCAATATCGCACCTCAGATCACAACTCCAGATGTAGGTCCAGTGTATCTAGCACGCAGACAGGTTGGTTGCACACCCTCAAGTGGCCTCGTTCTAATCAACACACGGCCAGCACACAACAGACCTCCAACCTGCCCTCCAATAAGCTCTCACTTGACACTACTGAAATCGCAGATGGTGGTGTTTTGGCATCGGCGGAAAGTACGCTGCAGGGAGTCTGTCTCGAAACTGTTCTTCTAGTAAGCGATTTCTAACAGTTCGTTGTGTCACTACGGTGCCAACTGCTGCTGAAATTGCTGCTGCAGACGAAGTACAATGCGACAGAGTCTTGTGGCGAATACAATGCGTCTTCCCCCTCGGTAGTGCCATGTGGCCATCCGGAGCCCAGTCTTCTTGATCACTGCTGCCAGTCATCACAGTGCAATGGCTACATTCCTGCAAAATCTTCCTGTAGTGTCGCACAATAGACGTCCAGCTTCTCGCAACGCTGTCACACGACGTCGTTCAATCAAGTTGTTGTTGTTGTTCTGGTCTTCAGTCCTGAGACTGTTTTGATGCAGCTCTCCATGCTACTCTATCCTGTGCAAGCTTCTTCATCTCCCAGTACCTACTGCAACTTACATCCTTCTGAATCTGCTTAGTGTATTCATCTCTTGGTCTTCCTCTACGATTTTTACCCTCCACGCTGCCCTCCAATACTAAATTTGTGATCCCCTGATGCCTCAGAACATATCCTACCAACCACTCCCTTCTTCTATTCAAGTTGTGCCACAAACTTCTCTTCTCCCCAATCCTATTCAATACTTCCTCATTAGTTATGTGAACTACCCATCTAATCGTCAGCATTCTTCTGTAGCAATTTCGAAAACTTCTATTCTCTTCTTGTCCAGACTAGTTACCATCCATTTTTCACTTCCATACATGGCTACACTCCATACAAATACTTTCAGAAATGACTTCCTGACACTTAAATCTATACTCGATGTTAACAAATTTCTCTTCTTCAGAAACGCTTTCCTTGCCCTTGCCAGTCTACATTTTATATCTTCTCTACTTCGACCATCATCAGTTATTTTGCTCCCCAAATAGCAAAACTCCTTTACTACTTTAAGTGTCTCATTTCCCAATATAATTCCCTCAGCATCACCCGACTTAGTTCGACTACATTCCATTATCCTCGTTTTGCTTTTGTTGATGTTCATCTTATATCCTCCTTTCAAGACACTGTCCATTCCGTTCAACTGCTCTTCCAAGTCCTTTGCTGTCTCTGACAGAATTACAATGTCATCGGCGAACCTTAAAGTTTTTATTTCTTCTCCATGGATTTTAATACCTACTCCGAATTTTTCTTTTGTTTCTTTTACTGCTTGCTCAATATACAGACTGAACAACATCGGGGAGAGGCTACAACCCTGTCTCACTCCCTTCCCAACCACTGCTTCCCTTTCATTTTCCTCGACTCTTATAACTGCCATCTGGTTTCTGTACAAATTGTAAATAGCCTTTCGCTCCCTGTATTTTACACCTGCCACCTTCAGAATTTGAACGAGAGTATTCCAGCCAACATTGTCAAAAGCTTTCTCTAAGTCTACAAATGCTAGAAACGTAGGTTTGCCTTTTCTTAATCTAGCTTCTACAATAAGTCGTAGGGTCAGTATTGCCTCACGTGTTCCCATATTTCTACGGAATCCAAACTGATCTTCCCCGTGGTCGGCTTCTACCAGTTTTTCCATTCGTCTGTAAAGATTTCGCGTTAGTATTTTGCAGCCGTGACTTATTAAACTGATAGTTCGGTAATTTTCACATCTGTCAACTCCTGCTTTCTTTGGGATTGGAATTATTATATTCTTCTTGAAGTCTGAGGGTATTTCGCCTGTCTCATACATTCTGCTCACCAGATGGTAGAGTTTTGTCAGGACTGGCTCTCCTCAATCAAGTAACGAGTTGATAATGGCGTCTTTGTTGCCTTAAAGGCATTCATCATTAACATCAAATCTCCACGTCCAATTTCATAGGTAACTAATGTTCACGACCGTTAAAATGTGTGTTTAAAGCAAACCTGATTTGCATCCTCATAGTGGCGCAATTAACGCCACTCTTATGCGGCTAGTGCGGAATCTGAACTGACAGCATCTTTCAAATGTAGAAACAGGCCTACCAGTTTTTGTTTATGTCACACAACTCGTTCTTGAAACTGCGGCTTCTTTCCGTCAGTGTAGTAGTGCGTACATAGTTTTAACTTACCATAGCTGTAGCTCACGAATCAAAACCGGTTTTCGTGTTCTTTCTTGTTACAAACTTATCCATTATTAGAAACTATAACAACAGTACACATCACAAAAACAATAAAAGGTAGCTCTTACGTTACACTGAACTGCAAGTAAGAACTGAATTGATTAAGAAAATAACAACTGAGCTCAAGCAAGACCAGCGATAGGGATGAACGATAGCTGCTAGAGCTATGGATGTACAGATAGTTCAAAACTATCGTTAGCCTTGCTGACTACCGATAGTGAGTATCCCTATTCCGTCGTATGACTGAAAATCAAAATGTCTTTCATTTTCACTATACAGTAACTAGGTTGTGCGTAATATAATTTAAGTTGATAGGATGGGTCCTTGTCACAGTTCTAATACATATATGGGTCTTCCTTCTTGTGCAGCAATGAGAAACAGTGCTCCTAAACACTCCATTACTTCAGAAGCTGACGTATTTCTGCTATCTCTGCCCCTCATGTATTTCACAGTTGATCTTTTGTTATTTATCTATTTACTTGTGTTTGCAACAACAGAATCAGTTATACCAGGTTAAAAAAAAAGAGAAAAGTTTCAGTTTCAGTTTTAGTTTCGCTGGCATTGTGTTTCAGGCAAGCTGAGATCTTGATAACATTCTTACGTTTCGTTTTCCCTGGCACCACTAATGAATTATTTATCAATAAAGTTCCCTGGTCCTTACCGCTATAAAAGTGGCACTAATCACTTTGTTTTTCTTTCACTTCTTTCCTGCCATTGCACAATTATTCCGATTCACTGGAATGGTCTGTAGTCTCCATTATTACTGGTTCATCAGCGCTGTCAAAGTAATTAGCATAAACCTCTTCGTGAGATTACTCCAGACAAGGCACTTAGTTCTTCCAGTGTCAGTCTCTTTCTTCGTCTGAACCTGGAAGGCAACAGAAAAACTGTAATACTAAAGTAATTTTAATAACAAAATACAGGTAATCATTCACCTGAAGTGTTTTTGTAAAATAGAGCTTCTGACCTCCAAAACATTCAGTAGCGATTATCCTACACTTACTTGTACTAAAGAGCATGTGTGGTGTGCAGTGCAGTGCGTCTGCCTAGTAAGCAAGAGGTCCAGGTTCGAACCCTGGGCGGGCACAAATTTTGATCTGCTGCCGCAGCTGTACTTTAACGCCCTGTGACAGCCTGGACCACTGTACTTCGATATTTAATTGATTGACAAGACTGTCTGTTTCCATTCATAGTGTCTTTCGGACATGTCGGAAAGAACAGACCCCCCCCCCCCCCCCCACACACACACACACACATATTTCTATCTTATATGCTATTCGGAAAATGTTTGGCAACTCAGTGATAGAGACGCAATGGAGCTGCATTAACCTACTCATTTCGCTAGAAATAGTTGTAATTTTCTGAATAATTCATGTTTAATAAGTGACAGCGATTTGAAAAATTTATGTTTGCGAGATGGTTATTTTATGCGTTAGTTACAGTGTCTCTCAACTTTTACTTTGTTGGAAACCTGCTTCTTTCTGCCCTACTACAGCAATGAGTGAGTGCTCACATTCTTGATATCTCGATGGATGTGCTACTGCAGCTGTAGCCAAAGATTCAAATCCCACTGAAAAAATATATGGTTTTGCTTCTCCTCTAATGTCACTGAAAATGATCACAACAAAATTTTTAAGCACAGGAATCCTACGAAACCCTTGAGTTCATATTGCGGTGCTGTGCAGATGAAGAAAGTAGTTTTTCACAAATATCAGATGACAGATAGAGTTTATCAGATGACAGATGGAGTTTGTCAGATTCCACTTATTATAACTGCATTATTAATTGATGGTTCACAGGCGCTTTTCTGCCACTTATTGCAACTATTTTTGAATGCCAGAGCTGGAAGAATAGAAACATCAGATTTTCGCCATATGGAAATTCGAATTCACCATAAGTCTTCACATTTCGAGCAACGGCATAATATCCGTAAAAAAGGCTGACAACAAGAAGCCACGTCATGCCTGCCTTCTGGCGGGTGTGTCAATGACAGTGATCTCAATAACAATATTGTATACAAAGATACGTTG
Source organism: Schistocerca serialis cubense (assembly GCF_023864345.2). Taxonomy (NCBI): domain Eukaryota; kingdom Metazoa; phylum Arthropoda; class Insecta; order Orthoptera; family Acrididae; genus Schistocerca; species Schistocerca serialis. Next base: position 353,359,182 of record NC_064641.1, on the reverse strand, counting down.
CCAACTCAACTGCTGGAGAAGCTCCAAAATAGTGAATCGCGTCTGGCGAATAAGCTTTTAAGGTTTCGGTCCGATTAAGATAGTAAAACACAAGTAATTGTCAAAGTTATTAATTTATGACGTTTCGTTTGCACTCATTGCATCGATGTATGCAAGTAAGGCCGGCCGACGTGGCCGAGCGGTTCTAGGCGCCTCAGTCTGGAACCGCGCGACCGCTACGGTCGCAGGTTCGAATCCTGCCTCGGGCATGGATGTGTGTGATGTCAGTAGGTTAGTCAGGTTTAAGTAGTTCTAAGTTCTACGGGACTGATGACCTAAGAAGTTAAGTCCCATAGTGATCAGAGCCATTTTATTACAAGTAATTACACTATGGCCCCTAAACATAGTTACAGAAATGCGAATCAGACTCATTGACATATAATGAGGATATTCCGGCCTTTGCCACCCACAACTTTGAGACGAAGCTATAGTCACTTCCGAGGTAACTCACAGAACACATCAGCTGGTATCCTTCCTGGTAGTATAACTGAAACTTGGCAGCAACGCAGAATATGTTTGGCAACTCTGTGACCGATGAGTGGTGGCACAGAACTATCCTGCTAAATTATCGTGCCATTTCAGTTGATTGAGATGTGATATAAGGATATCAGTTAATGCTTTTGAGTCCATGTAGGTCGTTCCACACGAGAAATACAACTACTCACGTCTCTTATGTTGCGATTTCTCTGCCGTAGGGGCAACTGGACTAATAAGTAAGATACATACGAGTATGCCACCCTCTTCGTTAGCTGAGAGATAAACGTGCTTGCCTGAGAGGTGCAATCTGCTTTTGTTCGCTCGTCGAGACTCGTTTAAAGGCAGATTTTTAATTCTTTTGGAACAGAGCTACAAACAGGCAGATAGATACTCAATAAGGGAATCGTAAGACAACGCTCGGGGAAAATTCGTCTTGCTACTTTCAGTACCGCTTAGTGTCAGAGCGAAAACCTTTGGTACTTCAAAATTCATAATGCCACTTTTATTTTCTGCTGATATATTTTTTGTTGTTGTGAATACATAATTTTATTTATGAACTGCCACATTTTCATAATACTTGAGTATGATTCAGGACAAGAAGTAAATACAGACCTTTTCGAAATAAAAAATCGATAATATCCTACTAATTCGTGTTAAAATAGGCACAATCGTCTTACAGACACTTACTGCTTTATTAAGATAGACTGCCATCGTGATGTTTCTGTAGTCAGTTGAATTTAATTTGTATTAGTACAGTGAATATTTTAATTGCGTTTTCCGTTAGTTTATTGAACACAGCAGTAATCATCAAAGAGAAATTAATCAGCAACAGTATATTCTTTCACAATATCTAGAACAATCTGACAATGCTAAAGTAGTTTACAAATTCTACTCGTGTAGAAACCCACTGGTTCTAATGATGTCATTAAACCGATAGAGTTTGAAGAGCATTTTCGTCTATAAATGAATTGACTTGACGGTTGATCGATCAAGAACGGGAAAGGTAAACTTTGTCGAGTATACGATCAGAGGGACAAGTGCCTGAGAGATGTGTTCCCTATCAATACAAGTGCTTGGGAGATGACTTCACTATCAATCCCCCGGATAGTTTTGTTTCTCAAATCAACAGAGTACGTTATCATGCAGTAGCACATGTGATTCAGTTTTGTCGGTCGATTTTCTTACACTGGTGTCTCCGTTGTTGGCAACAAATTCCAGTTGTAGTGGACACACCCTTGGGGAAGAATTCCAAGTACAAAACACACTTTTGGAGTTATCAGATGGAAAATATTATCTTCACACTACTCTTTGCTCGAGTTTACGTCTTTTGGTAGGGTTCATCCTTTCATTTCTTCTTAGGTAATTAACGATAAAGGGATCATAACTCGTCACCAGTAACAGTATCGCATGGGAATGCTCAATGAGCGACCTGATGACGTTCAAGCAAAACTGCAATAGTAGTCACTTCACTGATTTTCGATGTTTCGAATTAGAGCATGCAGTACTCTACACCAGACTTCTGAACCTTGCCCGTTGAACGCAAATGTCGCATGATGGTTAAATGGTAATCCATCACTTATATCAGTAGTCGAGACTTCTTGAATATGGAAAATCATTCACGCCAGAACGATCTTTGTTGAAACAAGAATATCTTTTTCTGACGTATTTTTCCCAAAAGCACTCGCTCTATGCACAGTTCAAATCTTTCGAGCTGCCTCCTCTGCATTCACCCCTCTATTGTACTAAAAGTAAATATTGTGTTGCAGATGTTACACCTTTTTCCACTTGCGACCCAATTTTACAACGCTTAACCGCAGTTCATGATTTTCAAGTAAGCAAAATCCAGTGCTTATCTGCAAGATGCTAATTAGAACGTCAAATTCGAAAATGACAGTTGGTACATACACCAACAGCGTCGCGCCGCGTTCACCTGGGCGGCGCCCGATTTCAGGCTGCGGGTGTCGTCTAGCCGGTGACCGGTAGCCGCTGCAGCGCGAGAAAACGCTCGAGCGTAAGCTGTTCTGATAGCGACACAGCCACGAGCTGTCCTGCGGAATTGTTTCTGGAAGTATTTATTATCACTAGTGGGTAGAATGTGAAACGAATTATCTTCGATGTGTAATCAGACACATAACTTTAGATGAGGGCCGAAATGTGGTAAAATAAAAAAAAGTCACGGTTAGACACGAACACGCAACTGTAAGTTTAGAATGCTTGACGATTGCCACTAGACCACGGGTTCACACAACAGGACAACATCTCGAAAGTAGACAACACTTCCTCCTGACATTTCCGCATCTTACAGTGTTACATGATTGTGCAGATGGCCAGACTTAGTGTTGTCAGAGGCGGTCGGTTTTATTGATCACCTTACGAAAACGACTCGGACTTAGTCTCAGAGGAGGCCGGCCAACGGTCAGTTTATATATCTAAGACTGTACGTGCACACTACAACAAACTATGGCAACTCGAGGAAGAGCGCAATACAAGAGTTCGCAGTCGGTCCCTCCGTACAGTGGCTGAGCCAGATGCTTCCTCAGGCTGGCATTGTGATAGCTCACACACACTTATCTGTTTTACAGGTTTGCCCCACTACACGCAGAGCAGGGTATGACCTAAAAATGCGTCAGACATATACTGAGACTCAGCCTTAACGACGAAACGGAAAACCAAATTTTTAGAAAAGTTTTTCAGTTTGAGAAAAACAAATACTACTGGCCATTAAAATTGCTGCACCACAAAGATGACGTGCTATAGACGCGAAATTTAACCGACAGGAAGAATATGCTGTGATATGCAAATGATTAGCTTTTCAGAGCATTCACACCAGGTTGGCGCCGGTGGCGACACCTACAACGTGCTGACATGAGGAAAGTTTCCAACCGATTTCTCATACACTAACAGCAGTTGACCGGCGTTGTCAGGTGAAACGTTGTTGTGATACCTCGTGTAAGGAGGAGAACTGCGTACCATCACGTTTCCGACTTTGATAAAGGTCGGATTGTAGCCTATCGCGTTTGCGGTTTATCGTATCGCGACACTGCTGCTCGCATTGGTCGAGATCCAATGACTGTTAGCAGAATATGGAATCGGTGGGTTCAGGAGGGTAATACGGAACGCCGTGCTGGATCCCAACGGCCTCGTATCACTAGTAGTCGAGGTGACAGGCATCTTATCTGCATGGCTGTAACGGATCGTGCAGCCACATCTCGACCCCTGAGTCAACAGATGGGGACGTTTGCAAGACAACAACCATCTGCACGAACAGTTGGACGACGTTTGCAGCAGCATGGACTATCAGCTCGAAGACCATGGCTGCGGTTACCCTTGACGCTGCATCACAGACAGGAGTGCCTGCGATGGTGTACTCAACGACGAACCTGGGTGCACGAATGGCAAAACGTCATTTTTTCGGATGAATCCAGATTCTGTTTACAGCATCATGATGGTCGCATCCGTGTTTGGCGACATCGTAGTGAACGCACATTGGAAGCATGTATTCGTCATCGCCATACTGGCGTATCACCCAGTGTGATGGTATGGGGTGCCATTGGTCACACGTCTCGGTCACCTCTTGTTCGCATTGATGGCACTTTGAACAGTGGACGTTACATTTTAGATGTGTTACGACCCGTGGCTCTACCCTTCATTCGATCCCTGCGAAACCCTACATTTCAGCAGGATAATGCACGACCGCATGTTGTAGGTCCTGTACGGGCCTTCCTGGATACAGAAAACGTTCGACTGCTGCCCTGGCCAGCACATTCTCCAGATCTCTCACCAACTGAAAACGTCTGGTCAATGATGGCCGAGCAACTGGCTCGTCACAAGTTGAAGCTGCAGGGGCAGCTGTACCTGTACACGCTATACAAGCTCTGTTTGAAAAATGCCCAGGCATTTCAAGGCCGTTATTATGGCTAGTGGTGGTTGTTCTGGGTACTGATTTCTCAGGATCAATGCACCAAAAATGTAATAATATGTCATTTCTAGTATAATATATTTGTCCAATGAATACCCGTTTATCATCTGCATTTCTTTTTGATGTAGCAATTTTAATGGCCAGTAGTGTATAAAATAATACTCAGTATCTCTGGCTATGTGGTATAAGCTTGTGGTCCAGGACCTATGAGAAGATGGAAGCAATAAAAGCAGCCCTGGTGGAGGTTGCGAATTGGAATGGGAGGCATGAACAACTGCTTAGACAGTGCCGTGATGGGACTGAGCTGCATGAGACACTGGCATGGTGTGGATTCCTTGCCTTACATAGCTAATGCATGGTGGCACTCAGGTGACGAGAGCATGGTGAAGTGCGGTGTGACCGGTGTTTGCGCTCGCTCGTTGCTAGTGGCATGCAGGAAGAGGCAAATCTTTGTAATAAAAACTTTGTAATTGTTCTTTTTCTTCCTTCCAAAATGGGCATAAAAGTGCTATCGCATAAAAACGTTTGCAGTAAATGTTAAACATTTAAATGAGAGGCTATAAGTGTAATTTGTTTTTAAAGAATTGACCCTACACCCTCACAGTGTAATTGGTACACAGAAAGAATGTAATTTGTTTCAAAAGTGAAACTCAGCCCTTTCACAATGTAGTTGTTATGCAGCAAGAGTGTATGTTGTTTAAAAATGAACCCCAACACCTACACAGTATAACTGTTACAAAGTAAGAGAGTACTTTGTCTAAAAAAAGTCTCTTACACATACAACTTGCCGAGATCCAACACTTTATTTTGTTGTGATGCGCTGTATTGAACCGTAAACTATGCTGATTGGGTAACAAATTGTAGCAAAAAGGATAAGGGTCATAAAAAAATAAGGCAGTTGGTCTAGAGAGATGGGGGAGATGGGAAAGTGGTAATAAATCATTGATAAGGGGGTGTTAAGGATGACAGGTCATAAATCACGGGGCACAAACCAGCAAAACCATTGTAATGACAAGCTACTGCCCCTTGGAGGCAAGATTTTATTGGAGGGGACTAAAATACAAAGAACATCAGTTGGAGCACCAGGTTCATGAACATAAGCAGGCAACAGCTTCTTTGCACAACAGAGCAGAATGACGCCATAGTCATTGGCCCCTACCATCTACCCACCTAGAGGCCAGCTGGAAGTCCTAATCAGGGTCCAGCTCCTTGCAATCAATGCAAACGCCCACATCATATTGGCGCCCAGCAGCATACCAGTAGTCATCTTCACCTTGAAGAGATACCACTGCTGCAATGAGGACTCAAACTGCACAGGATCCCAAGGAAAAATTATAGCCAACAACTTGAGGAAGACATTGGATCAACCCCTGGACCGTTCACTGTAGGAGCAGAACAACTCTCTGCTAGATACTCAAGAAAGTAGGAGTCGCAGCAATTTGCAGCATGAAGTCACTCTTTCGTAGTATAGTAACTGAAATATTTATTTTCATTTAATTTGAGTTATTTAGGTGAGTTATTATGTCAATTTTTGTTTGAAATTTGTAAGTTTATTAATATAATAAAATAATTTAGATTTTGCAAGGAAGCTAAAGGCGTCAGAATGACAAGTAGATGTTGCATTGTTCAATGTTTTGTTTTTAGTAGTATAAGTAAATGTATTAGACCGTACCAACTTCTTCTGTTCTGGCGAAGAGTTCTCGGGCTTCCAGCCGGGTGGCGGTGTCTTCAAACTTCGCCAGAAGATGATGAGTATGTCACTCGTCGAAACGTCGCAGTTTGAAGACACCGCCACCCGGCTGGAAGCCCGAGAACTCTTCGCTAGCTGTATACGCCGGGAAAGCATACATTCACATTCTTCTGTTCTGTTAGCTCTCTCTCAGTCAGAATCTCGGTTACATTTATGTTTGTTGTTGAAAAGTGTTATTTGTGAAAGTCTCGTTTTGTGTGGGTTGAGTTACGAATAAAACAGAATCAAAAGTAATCTCTGGTTCAGCTTCGTTATTTATGGATTTTAATATGTGCAGTTATTGCAGTGGTACGGTTTTAAATCTGAGGCTGATTGGTTTAAAAATACTAGACTGCACGTACTATAGTTTTGGAGTCAGTCCCAATTCAACAGCAGTTAAATTAACTTCCGATCGTAGCACAGAGCGATTGACTGACTGTCATTTAGTTGAAGAATTTCATCGACACATTGCAGCAATCGCTCTGACTTTCAGCGTGTAATTTGACGTGAAAAGTCAATTACGACGAATATAGGGAATCAAGACATTTATTTTCAGTTCTGGGTTCTTGAAATTAAATCTAACTAAAAACAAATAGTGTTTGTTCGCCGAATTCGGGTCTAGTGCAGCAGGGGATACAACCCGTCGGCTTTGAACAATGACGTCATTCCTTAGTCATAGATCGTAATGTCTTCACTTCGAGGCATAGATAATAAAGCAGTTCTGTGTTCTAATAAGCACTATCATTAAAATAATTGAATATAAATCTAAAAGCGATCGCTTGATATTGGGTGCATCATTAAACGTGTGACTTAATTAACTCAATTATTTGTTTTTTATTCGGCCGGTACTTAATATTTTTCGTAATGATATTAAGGTAATGTGGATCATTAATTTTTTGTTATAGAAAATTTGTAGTGTCTTATTTTCGTTTAGCTTTTGCTGTTATGTTTCAGTTTCGTTTCTTTACTGATTGCTTAATGAAGTAGGATCAGTTTATTCTATCTCGTGAGATTTTTTTTAAAAAGCCAAAAAACACTTATTAGGTACTGAAGGGAGCTGCTTAATAAAGTAGGATCAGTTTATTCTATCCTGTGAGATTTTTTTTTAAAGTCAAAAAATACTTATTACGTACTGAAGGGAGCTAGAACATTAAGAACAATCGCTTCTCGGCTTTTGACAAGATATTGCTTAATAAAGTAGGATCAGTTTATTCTATCTCGTGAGATTTTTTTTTTAAAGTCAAAAAACACTTATGCTTTTGACAAGATCAATGTTTATCTCTCTCGCATTCCTTTGTTTCTCAACATTCTCCTCAGCTCTTTCCTCTCTGTAATACATGCTCTCTGGCGACTTGTGACGTCATTGTTCAAAGCCGACGGGTTGTATCCCCTGCTGCACTAGTCCCCCGAATTCGACCGAGGTTCCTTAATACAGGGCTTGTCAATAAACAATTTAGATGATGTCAAGCTACGTTACGTTCGCTATTACGAGATTTTAATGAAGTTTGTGAGTTGTCCTCTCAGCTTTAAATAAAAATAAACTGAACACGATCCTGGAGATAGAAGACATCGTCACCTGGCAACTTCATAAACTAAAATTTAGTACCCACGAAAGACTACAAAAAGGAGGAGGAGCCACAATTGGCGTCCAACGTGGGGCTCGAAGATAATTAAGATGTAACGATTAAAAGGGTGCAAGAAACATCAAGATTACGTAATTGTCAAGAAATCAACAGTTGATGAAATTACAAAACGAAATCTTACATAATGAAGACAATATAAATGACAATTTTCACTTTTTATGCTTACCATTAACTGTGAAATATTTACGATGTGTGATAATATTTTGTGTGTGACTATTCTGTGATACGTAACTAATATGTGTTCTCTTATGTTGCACGATCCTGCTATGTTTGCTGACAAAAGTTTGCGTCGTAAATGAGCCTTTGACAAGAATATTCCTACTCGTCACATGCTGATGGTCAATGCATGACAGATGATCTGCCATCGACAAAAAGGTAAATACTGATAATTGTGCCACTGCCTTAATTGTTTTTTCATCTTGATGTGTATTGGATTAGTAATCTGTAGCATAGTTATTGTAAAAAGGGCAAGGTTTTGTTGTAGATTGATAGTAATTTGTTAACTGATACTAGTATATGTATAAGTGCCTACAACACGTGGCGATTGATTTTATCTGGTAACTGTGAATAGCGAGATTATTTAGGACATGGTTAAGATACGAAAGGTGTGATAGATCATAAGACACCTGACATGGGTTCAGTTAGAAGTATTACTGACAATAATAGGTCAGAAACGAGAAGCTTGGTTGCCTGTAACAAAAGCTACATTCAATCTAAAATTTTACTTCCATCAGAAACCTTGTTACTTCCTTTCTCAAATCCAGTGGGTAAGTGTTTAAGAGCATTGAAGTTGGCAGCACGAGATTTTGAATATAATGCTACTACTGCATTCACTTTCATCACTTAATAATACTTGGCTACTCACAAATATTGTCTGTGAATCATATAACAGAAACATAATATATTTTCACAATGTAAATTAACCATTACATACTAAATAAAGGTTTTATATATGGAAGTCATACTTTCTGCTACTGCAGCTCAACAAACCATACATATTTCGGAGAGATCTTTAATATGGAGTATCACTGAAAACTGCATAGCCTTGTAATACACAAGTATACATACAAAAACCACCAAAGACGGCAACGGCTTCGGAAGCATTGAAATCAGGATGGTGACTGTTTTGCCTTTGATGCTAGGCGGTGGTGGGGGAAGGATAGTGGCGTCACAAAGTGGCGTCAATGAAGTTGCATCACAGGAATTTCGGTGTTCCCACACACAACTTCAATGACGTTACTGGGGTGCTGGCCAAGTGGCATCATTGTTGTTTCATATGGAAACCCAGATACATATACTCTAGAACTGGTCACACAAGCTATTTGTATATTGTTTTCTTTACAGATGCACTGCACTTTCCCTGCATAACCCGTCCAACAAATGTGTCTTTCATTTGCCTTCTGTAAAATTAATTTTTCATGGTTTAGTCGGTTACCAAATCATATTATTATAAGTTTGCACAACATGTGCCACAGTTCCAAATTTATTACAAGCCAAGGTGAAAAATGAAATTGCCTTTTAATATTATGATCTGTTATCAGCTATTATGTGCTCTGTAAATTGTCACTCATTCTTTAATCATTAGTTCTGGCACGCAAGTAATAAGGTGCGAACTGCAAGGAATTCACACCAGACGCCAAAAAAAAAAAAAAAAAAAAAAAAAAAAAAAAAAAAAAAAAAAAAAAAAAAAAAGAAAAAAAGAATAGAACATTAAGAAAAGTGCTCTACAATGAATTATTTACTGTGCTGCTGTGTTATTCAAAACCCAACTTACGCTTCCCCCTTGATAATCTAAGCAAGCAAGCAGACAGGTGTTGTATTGACTGAACTGTTCTATGTCTCTCATCAAAATATGAACGATTTGTAATCATACAGACTGCAACATACAGCCTGTATCGAAAATAAAGCTAATTTTCTTCTTATCTATCTTTGTTGCAAACTATAACAATTAAAATGTCAATAATCGACCTAGACTAAGAATCACTGTGATCCTTTCTTCATAAGTGAAAGAACGTGGACCAATTACAACGAATGACGAAACAATATAACTCTATGAAGAATGTTCATAAACGACATTAGGGCTGCTGGTACAGTAACGGTTCTTATGGTCTTGGATTGTAAGACTGGTCTCATTTGAGCTTGTCCTAAAAACTTTTGTCCTCGTTTATGTTCGTCCCCATTTGTTATCAAAATTCTGTCGTTACTGCTGATCTACTTCGATTCTCGTATGATCCATAACTCATATGGACGAAAATGTGAGTCGTCATAATCTGGCGAACACTCTCTCATCGTGGCAGTCTATATGCAGCTGACTGCCTTGCTTTGGGGCTGAACGCCGTGGACTGAAACGCACAGAGTGTGTAATATGGTGCGTAAAAGAGGATGGGTTCATGTAGACTATGTGCCGGAGGCAGCGACAAGTCGAACAAAAGTCTTGACCAATGTCGATACACAAGGGCGCGTAGAAAAATAATATCTCTGAACTTTTTATTCTGTTCTCTATATCAGTTGAGGTATTACATGTCACATATATTACCCGGATAACTTTCCAGCTGATACAAGCTGCAAACCAAAACTCGAAGGCGAGTCGTGATGTATTTTCTGTATTTTAGGATGGTGAGTGCTGCCAAATGCCATAGGATCAGTGCTTGTGCTTTATATAATTTTAGTAACAGCACCTTCCTCCAAAAAAATCGTTCACCAAACATATCAGTGAATATCTAAGGGAATAAACGTATATTTTTGAGAACTTTAGGAAATTACGAAGTATGTAATGTGTCAATTGTGGAGTCACGATTATTTATATTAGTAACTGAACTTATAAACTCCTCAGGGTGTGTCAGTCAGAAAGCGTTATCCTGCCACAGTGCTATGAAGTTGTATGAAATTCAGATGATTTGGTCCACAGCTACTGCGTGAGGTTGTCTAGGAGGGGGAGGACAAGGCCAAAGTAAGGGTTGAACATCATTCATGACCAAAATAGCCGTGAAGGCGGCTAAGGCGCATAAGCAGACGGCGACGTACTGGAGAAGATAAAAAGAAAGGACACATTGCGAACCTCACGCTGTCCCCAAATTCACTGAACAGGAGTAAGGTACCCCACCGTAGTTCGAAGACGCCACGCTTCCATCTTAAGCAAGGCGTCACAACCACGGACTTCCGTAGTGGGAATAACTTCGGTCGCCTCGTGTTCTTCGGAGCCGCCAGGGCATGCCCGGCAAAAGAGCGAGAGAACATGCGGTTCTAGTGAAGAACAGAGAGTTGTTGAGAAAAGCAGACGATCTTCATTCCTTAAAAATGCGTTTAACACAAGACGAATACAATGCAAAAATGGTATTAATAGAAAGACAAAGAGAAATCATGTAAGAAGAGCATAACCTAAAAATGGAAATTATGAATCAATTCAAGAACGTAATGGAGCAAACTTGAGGTTCCAGTTCTTCAGGCAAAGTGCTCCAGAAATTTCTTTTTCTTTTTAATGAATAAGAAAATATTCATATGTATAAAACATATCTTATTCCCTTGGTATTTTTTCAAATGGTTAATATGCTCTTGTTTCTTGTATGGCATAACATTTGTGTTTACCATTTCAAAATCGGTACTAATTTTTGTTAATACCACATTCTAATATTTATCTGACTTTGCAGTATTACAAAATAAGTCTTATTTTTAGACGTAATCGAAACATTGTTTGACTTTGTATACTCAATTAAAAAATAAAATTAGAATTTCAATTCCCAAGCAAAAAATAAAATAAAATAAGAAAGAAAGAAAAAAAGAACATAATTATAAAATTACCCATAATAAAATGAGTCACTTTTCACTGCAATAGTGATAATCCGGTGGCTCATTTATTCATTTAAGAAGGAAAAGTCTTTACACTAACTTCTAATTTTACTAGCAAACTCGGCACAATTTTAATTAAAGTAATTAAGTATAATAGACCCTCTGACAGCTTGGCCTGCATAATCTGATTCTGGTTGAAATGCATATTGTTCGATGTCATTCACCTCCACAGCACACATTTCTAACTTCTATTCCAAAGTTGTGTAGAACTGAAGCAGCCACAATTATATTCCGGCACTTGTTTGGTTTAAATCGCGTTGTTTTAGTAAGAATTTGGAAACGTTTCTTCCAAACACCGAACGCTCGCTCTATTACACATCTGGTAACATTAAGAGCTCTAATGTAGCGCCGTTCGGCTCCTGTGCAGTCTCGGAATACAGGCGTCATAAGATGTTTGGAGAGAGCATATCCACTGTCTCCAACAAGCAATCCATTGTATTGTCCATTTTCAAATTCTGCAGCATCTCTACTATTGTCCCAAATGCGTGCATCGTGCATGGAACCCGGCCGACGACTTACCACGTTCAAAGTCTTCATATTGACATCACAGGTGATTTGTGGATTGATAGAAAAGAAATTCTTGCGATTTCTGTATAGTTCTACCTGTGCTCCAGAAAGACAAAGTATGGGTGTATGTACACAATCTACGGCCCCTATGACATTTGGGACTTCACCAGTTCGATAGAATTCCCTTTTTGTTCTTTGATATATTTCCTTGGCTATGTGGCATGGACACATACAGTGGCTTAACGGCAATTAAACTGTTTATCACACTGTGAAAAGCTCTTCCAGCAGTAGTACGACGGATATTATTGAGATCCCCTACTACGATTTGATAAGTAACTGTGGGAGAGATTCACAGTCCACAAAGAAGTTGCAGCCTAGGAGACAAGGCACGGTTCCTGTCAGAACTAAGCTGCACTAACGGCTCCAGAATACCAAGCAGCAACTCAAAAGATTCCGTACGAAACCCAAACCGCTCTTTGAGATCACTGTCGCTGTTGTTATTGTTGTGGTCTTCAGTCCTGAGACTGGTTTGATGCAGCTCTCCATGCTACTCTATCCTGTGCAAGCTTCTTCATCTCCCAGTACCTACTGCAACCTACATCCTTCTGAATCTGCTTAGTGTATTCATCTCTTGGTCTCCCTCTACGATTTTTACCCTCCCTGCTGCCCTCCAGTGCTAAATTGGCGACCCCTTGATGCCTCAGAACATGTCCTACCAACCAATCCCATCTTCTATTCAAGTTGTGCCACAAACGTCTCTTCTCCCCAATCCTATTCAATACCTCCGCATTAGTTATGTGATCTACCCATCTAATCTTCAGCATTCTTCTATAGCACCACATTTCGAAAGTTTCTATTCTCTTTTTGTCTAAACTATTTATCGTCCATGTTTCACGTCCATACATGTCTACACTCCATACAAATACTTTCAGAAAAGACTTCCTGACACTTAAATCTATACTCGATGTTAACAAATTTCTCTTCTTCAGAAATGCTTTCCTTGCCATTGCCAGTCTCCATTTTATATCCTCTCCACTTCGACCATCATCAGTTATTTTGCTCCCCGAATAGCAAAACTCCTTTACTGCTTTAAGTGTCTCATTTCCTAATCTAATTCCCGCAGCATCACCCGACTTAATTCGACTACATTCCATTATCCTCGTTTTGCATTTGTTGATGTTCATCTTATATCCTCCTTTCAAGACACTATCCATTCCACTCAACTGCTCTTCCAAATCCTTTGCTGTTTCTGACAGAATTACAATCTCATCGGCGAACCTCAAAGTTTTTATTTCTTCTCCGTGGATATTAATACCTACTCCGAATTTTTCTTTTGTTTCCTTCACTGCTTGCTCAATATACACATTGAATAGCATCGGGGAGAGCCTATACAACCCTGTCTCACTCCCTTCCCAACCACTGCTTCCCTTTCATGTCCCTCGACTCTTATAACTGCCATCTGGTTTCTGTACAAATTGTAAATAGCCTTTCGCTCCCTGTATTTTACCCCTGCCACCTTCAGAAATTGAAAGCTAGTATTAGTCAACATTGTCAAAAGCTTTCTCTAAGTCTACAAATGCTAGAAACGTAGGTTTGCCTTTCCTTAATCTTTCTTCTAAGATAAGTCGTAGGGTCAGTATTGCCTCACGTGTTCCAGTATTTCTACGGAATCCAAACTGACCTTCCCCGAGGTCGGCTTCTACCAGTTTTTCCATTCGTCTGTAAAGAATTCGCGTTAGTATTTTGCAGCCGTGACTTATTAAACTGATAGTTCGGTAATTTTCACATCTATCAACACCTGCTTTCTTTGGGATTGGAATTATTATATTCTTCTTGAAGTCTGAGGGTATTTCGCCCGTCTCATACAACTTGCTCACCAAATGGTAGAGTTTTGTCAGGACTGGCTCTCCCAAGGCTGTCAGTAGTTCTAATGGAATGTTGTCTACTCCCGGGGGCCTTGTTTCGACTCAGGTCTTTCAGTGCTCTGTCAAACTCTTCACGCAGTATCATATCTCCCATTTCATCTTCATGTACGTCCTCTTCCATTTCCATAATATTGTCCTCAAGTACATCACCCTTGTATAGACCCTCTATATACTCCTTCCACCTTTCTGCTTTCCGTTCTTTGCTTAGAACTGGGTTTCCACCTGAGCTCTTGATATTAATACAAGTGGTTCTCTTTTCTCCAAAGGTCTCTTTAATTTTCCCACTGTCGCTATACGTCACAAATTGAACTCTTCTCTCCATTACAACACTCATTCTTGGGATGTTCACCTCTTCCTCCGTCTCCATATACTCTTCGTAATCCAGGTAATCCATAGAATTCGACACTTAAAACACAGAACTTAAAGATCACACCTTAATCTCTTACTTTACTCCTGCTACAGCATAGGAGTAAGTCTTGGTCTTATTTCTCCCTTAAGTTACTAATGTAGCAGCGTACTCTTCAGTGGTGATCTCCACCCGTAATGGAGTAAATAAATTGACTTTGGAAGTAAACGAAAAATTTACTCCTGGAATAATTTACTCTTTTAGTTCAGTACTATCGACTGGAAGTCGCCTATTTCCTTCTCTCTTAGTAACTTACTATTTTAGTTTCACTTACTCCTGACTGGTGCTCGCCACCCTTATTCTCGGACATGCGGCCTAGGCGGAATACTAAAGTCCAGCCGTCTGATGGAGAAATTGCACAGCTCGAATGACGACACGCCGTCCCTGATGAGCACTTCCTGCCCTTGCCTGCCGTCGTCTACCCACTTTTCACAACGCCACTTGTTTTCGTCAGAATGGCTCTCGCTCCTCGAAGAGGCAAAGATGGCATGCGAAAGACGTACCGCGATCTATCGACAGGGTACAGCTGATGAATGATATGCAATCTCGCCTGATAGGAAGTCAGTTAGAGTTACAGTGTCGAGCATTATGATTTATTTATTTCAATCAGTAGTAGTCTGTCAGTTCATGTCGGGAACCCCAGCCTGGCTGTGTGTCCGTAGACGCGTTCATGCCATGGGCCACGTAGGAAGCGCGAGGCCAGCCGGGTCTTCCTATAGCCGGAGTCACGAACGATGGCGGTCGAGTTTAGGCTTGTTCTGCGCACCTACGTTACGTATTCTCTGACAGCCAATGTGCGTTCAGTAGTGTTCTGAGTGCCCTGCTGTGAATGTTGCAGCTAACGCGAGCATTAAACGTGATCGTAGCGAGTTGTTTAGTGAATTTCGATTCCATTTGTTGCGAGTTCTCAATTGGTTCAAATGGCTCTGAGCACTATGCGACTCAACTGCTGAGGTCATCAGTCGCCTAGAACTTAGAACTAATTAAACCTAACTAACCTAAGGACAGCACACAACACCCAGCCATCACGAGGCAGAGAAAATCCCTGACCCGGCCGGGAATCGAACCCGGGAACCCGGGCGTGGGAAGCGAGAACGCTACCGCACGACCACGAGATGCGGGCTGCGAGTTCTCATCGTTGATTGCGGTGGTAAGTGATAAATTCTGCATAAGTAAGCGACAGACATAACTTGCAGGATACACGTTTTCTTCAAGCGGAAAGCACGCGCATGCACGTACCGCAACTGTCACTTGGAATCGTCAACAATGCAATCCCCATCCGTGCCTCGACATGAGCGAAGCGCCATCGTTCGTGGACCTGACTATAGTGCCTAATGTATGCCGGGGAGACTAGCGCAACTACTCTGGTGCGAGGTAAAGCTCGCTTCCCCAGTTTACTATAAGGAAGTGCCCAAGCCGGAAGACTGTCAGGCGTATACACCTGACTCCTCCTGAGGGAGCAGGTTGCCCCCAAATCGTAGGATTTTCCCGCTTTTAGCCACGTGAAAAGGGGACGAGAATCCGGGAATTTTGCCACATGAAATGCAAGCTTCCCATTCTTTAACAGGAACAAACTGTCGAGTATAGAGCTATAGTCAGAGGGAAACAGAAAGTAGTTGCAGCGGAGAGGACTGGTGGTAGGGAGGAAAGTAAATGTTAGCACTTGGAACGAACCCCACCACTGGCTGAAGACGGCGAAGTGGGAGACAAGAGAGCATTTGCGTCCCCTGAAAAACTAGTGGTTTGCCACAATAAACAAATGTATAGGAAGGAGAATTTTATGAAAGTAATAACCATTCTGATTCGCTGGAGTCCACCCCGCCTGAGAGGCAGCTCGTCCCCATGAACCGAACCGAAAAGGTAAATCTCATAACTTCAGAAACGATACTCCTGTTGTTGCCGTCGAGTAAGACCGTTGTTGCTGACATCGTCAGAGAAACGCTGCTCAGCTACCTCTGCCGTAGCTGTCGGCCGCCGTGGTCCACTGCGGCACTCGTGAGACTGTTAAATTCAAGCAGGCTGTGTAATACTTAACGATTTGCAGCCATCTCGCACTTCGGCATCTCGACAGATAACATTGTAATACCGAAGCAACAGCAATTAGGGTATAGGGAATTGTACTGGACGAGCAGTGCTCAAATAAGTTTCACTTATTACAGTTTAGAATCCAGACTCAGACTTGCAGTTGCTAATGACTCCTCTTCAACTACAGTTTGTTTGATGAATTTTCATCTCTGAGTTGCGTCTTAGATTCAGTTAGTTGCTTCCCACTGTTCTCACAGACAATCACGGGTACCCATTTAACTTTATAGTGAGTGTTTGATTTACACTGAGGTCAGATTACACTTCGGTAATCTTTAACCTTTCAACGTTAGATTGCCTATCGAGAGTTATTAATTCTAATTTAAGGTCAGGTTGCGTATTAGATGTCCTGACTCTTATTCCAAGCACATATGAATACTTTAAGAGTAAGATTTTATGCAATTATATTCTTGAATGCAACTAATGAAAAATTATATCATAAACCAACTAAAACCCGTTCTCTCCATTACTTTACCAACAAGCACTCCTACACAATGTCGCGCGTAGCGCATTTAGGAGTAAATTACAGCTACTGTAGCATACGCGAGGGCGTGCTGACAAGTAACGTCTCCGAATTTTTTTATGTGAAAACGCTTAAAACTCTTTATATAAAACAAACGTCATAAACATTCTGCATCTTTATTCTTCATATCTACATATTCTCAACATAGTCAACCTGGCGACGAATACATTTCTCACAACAAGAGATCAAATGGTTCAAATGGCTGTGAGCACTATGGGACTCAACATCTGAGGTCATCAGTCCCGTAGAACTTTAGAACTACTTAAACCTAACTAACCTAAGGACATCACACACGTCCATGCCCGAAGCAAGATTCGAACCCGCGACCGTAGCGGTCGCGCGGTTCCAGACTGAAGCGCTTAGAACCGCTCGGCCACAACTGTCGGCTACAAGAGATCAGTTTGTTGGTATCATTACTGGAGAATGACTTTGTTGACGGGGCCGCAACCTCAAGTCTGCTTTCGCCGCTTCATCACTATCAAAGAGAAGTCCTCGAAGGTGTTCTTTAAGTTTTGGTAACAGATAAAAACCGGATGGGGCGAAATCGGGACTGTATGGAAGATGATCGATGACAGAGAACCGAAGGCGTCAGACTGTTGCATAAGCCGCAGCGTTCGTGTTTGGTCTGGCATTGTCACGCTGACGGGTGCTCCATATGCAGACGAACTCTTAGAAATCGAAACTCGATTACAGTACACTGTTTCTCATGCATCGACATAGTACACACCGCCAAGTTACATGATACAATTCAGAGCCCTCTAGCCCCAGAGGGCAGCAAATATGTGGATATGAAGAATGAAGATGTGCAATGCTTTTAACGTTTGTTGTGTTTAAAAAGATTTAAGTGTTTTGACATAAAATTTCGGAGGCATTGCTTTTCAGCACGCCCGCGTACATCCGCCTCATCTGTGGGTTCGACTACATGGGTTGAAAAATAACAGCAAAATGCAAAATTACGTTGTTAAACATTTTCTTGCAAACATCTCTCACTGAAATCAAAGGGTGACAAAAAATAGTACGCGTTCCTCGGTATATACCATAGCATGGCAAATGAAGTTGAGTATAGATGTAGATCTGTCATTTACTTTCACTGGCCTGATAAGCACTGCTTGATAGAACTTTGGACAGATTGTTTCTCATAGAACAATAAAAATATATTTAAATACTGTGAGGGTATCGTGTTATATATAGTGGTTCTTAATTACGACGAGAATTGCCGTATCAGGCACCATTCCAACATAATGTTCTCACTTGAGGAACGTCCGCGTCACAGATGAACTAATATTTTTAGAATGGATTAGTCTTCTGAAAGCTTGAAACTCTGTTGCGCAATTACATTTAAAATTGTTGTTTGTATTCTCCTTGCTTTTCACTTCAAGTGAAGCTGCCCACACTGCTTTACTAGACATTGTGCTATTGGAGGTGATATGCCTTTGCCTTCCTCTAACCTTTGAAATGATTTACCCAGGCAGTTATAGGCGAACCTATAGTTTAACGTGGATTCTGAACCACGGTGCCACTCGGCGTTTTTTCACACTAATAAGCATTGCCAGATAAGCAACAAAGAAAAACTTAGCACCAACTAGGGATCGATCCTCGGACCTTATAGATCTGCAGACTGGCGCTTAATCGCTTTTTTAATTTATTTTGTTTTCTATATTTTTCGCTTATTTTTTTCAAAGAAAAACTTCTTGTTAAATTAATTTTCTTCTTCTTGAAAAACTAAATTTCTTCCCTCATGAATTAAACTCTAAAAAATATGAAAAGATCTTCTGTTAATTCTCCACTTACAGTTTGGATAAAACGAAACATACGTAGTTTTTATATCTCGTGATACTTACGCGGTAGCCTTTTGCAGATTAGCCAGTGTTGTGGCGTCAGGTATGGAAATAAATACTGCATGTTTGTCTTTGTCGTTTTGGGGGAGTAGCTAATGTCACGTACTACTAACCACACAGCTGTTTTGTTTGCCCTGTGGCTTCAGAAGGTAGACCTCTTCAGTCATGTTTGGTGCTGTTCGGTTCATGACAGAATTTTCTGTTTGCACAGAGACCTCAGTGCAGTCTACTCTATGACATGGCAGTGATCACAATGTGCGCTTGATGCAATATTCTACACCTACGTCTACATGGATAATCTGCAAATCGCATTTACGTGCCTGGCCAAGGGTTCATCGAAATACGCCTTTGTTTCAGTGATGTCCACCCCAAATCCTGTATCATTTGAGTGGCACTCTTGCCCCTATTTCGTGATAATACAAAACGTTCTGCTCTTCTTTGAACTTTCTCGATGTACTCTGTTAATCCCACCTGGAAAGGATCCCACGCCGCGCAGCAGTTCTCTAAAAGAGGACGGACAACCGTAGTGTTGGCAGTCTCTTTAGTAGATCTGTTACGTTTTCTAAGTGTCCTTCCAGTAAAACGCAATCTTTGGTTTGCCTTCCCCACAACATTTTCTGTGTGTTCTTTCCAATTTGAGTTGTTCGTAACTGTAATTTCCAGGTATTTTGTTGAATTCACAGCCTTTAGATTTATCGGGTAACCGAAGTTTAACAGATTCCTCTTAGCACCCATGTGGATGACATCTCACTTTTCGTTATTTAGAGTTAGTTGCCAATTTTTGCACCGTACAGATATCTTCTCTAAATCGTTTTACTATTTGTTTTGATCATCTGATGACTTCACTAGACTATAAATGACAGCATCATCTACAAACAACAAAGGCGTCTTCTCAGATTGTTTTCTAAGTCATTTATACAAATAAAGAACAGCAGAGGGCCTATAGCACTACCTTGGGGAACGCCGGAAATCATTCTGTTTTACTCAATGACTTTCTGTCAATTACTACGAACTGACAGGAAATCACGAATCCAATCACCTTTTTCTCTTTAGTGGAGACGATTTCTGTTAGACCATCATGCCATATGGACTGTACAATAGTTGAGAACGTTTTGTCATGAACGTCATCAGTAATCAGTCATCTGACTGGTCTCTTGCGGCCTGCTAAGAATTTCTCTCCTGTGCCAATCTCTTCATCTTAGAGTAGCTACTGCAACCTACGTTCTCAATTATTTGCTAGCTGTATTCCAATCTCTGTCTTCCTCTACAGTTTTTACCCTCTACAGCTCTCTCTAGTAACATGGAAGTTATTCCCTCATGTCTTAACAGATGTCCTGTCATCCTGCCCTTACTTCTTGTCAAAGATTTCCATACATTACTGTCATCGCCTAGTCTCCAGATAACCTCCTCATTCCTTACTTTATCAGTCCACCTAATTTTCAACATTTGTCTGTAGCACAACGACTCAAATGCTTCGATTTCTTCTGTTCTGGTTTTCCCATAGTACATGTTTCACTACAATACAATGCTGTGCTCCAAACGTACATTTTCAGAAATTTCTTCCTCGTATCAAGGTCGATGTGCGATACTAGTTGACTTCTCTTGGTCAGGAATGCTTTTTTTTTTTGCCAGAGTTAGTCTGCCTTTTATGTTCTTCTTACTTTGTCCTTCATGGGTTATTTTTCTGCGTAGGTATCAGAATTTCTTAACTTCGTGATCCCCAATTCTGACGTTAAGTTTCTCACTGTCCTCATCTCTGCTTCTTCTCATTACTTTCGTCTTTCTTCGATTTATTCTCAATCCATATTCTGTACTCATTAAACTCTTCATTCCATTCGACGGATTCTGGTATTTCTTCTTCACTTTCATTCAGGCTTCCAATGTCATCAGCGAATTTTGTCAGTGATATCCTTTCACCTTGAATTTTAATCGCTCTTTTGAAGTTTTCTTTTATTTCCGTCATTAGTCTTCGATGTATAGATTGAACAATAGGAACGAAAGACTACGCGTCTGCCTTACATCTTTTTTAATTCTAGCACTTCGTTCTTGGTCTCCCAGTCTTATTACTCCCTCCACATTCTTGAACATATTGTATATTATCCGTCTTTCTCGTCTCTATTTTCCCCAGACTTTCGAACAACTTGCACCATTTTACAATGTCGAGTGCTTTTTCCAGGTCGACAATTTCTATGAAAGTGTCTTGATTTTTCTTCACTCTTGCTTCCGTTATCAATTGCCTCAGAATTGCATCTTTGGTGCGTTTAGCTTTTTTAAAGCCAAGTTGATCGTCCTTTACCAGAACCTCAGTTTTGTTTTACATTCTTCTGTATATTATCCTTATCATCTTGGATGTCCGCCCGTCAATCCTAAGGGCCCGTGTTCGATTCCCGGCTGGGTCGGAGATTTTCTCCGCTCAGGGACTGGGTGTTGTGTTGTCCTAATCATCATCATTTCATCCCCATCGACGCGCAAGTCGACGAAGTGGCGTCGAATCGAAAGACTTGCACCCGGCGAACGGTCTACCCGACGGGAGGCCCTAGTCACACAACATCGTCTTGGATGCATTAGCTGTTACGCTGGTTGTACGATAATTCTCGCACCTATCGGCTCTTGCTACTTTCGGAATTGTGTGGATGATGTCCTCCGAAAGTCTGATGATATATCACCAGTTTCATAGATTCTCCGTACAAATGTGAGTAATCTTTTTATTGACACTTCCTTCAATGGTTTTAGAAATTCCGATGGAATGTTATCTATTTCTTTTGTCTTATTTGATCTTCACCTTTTATAACTTTTCTCGATGTAGTATAAATGTACGAGGGTAATCCCAAAAGTAAGGTCTCCTATTTTTTTATAAGTACATAGACCTGTTAATTTCTACAATGGTTTACATCAGTTTACAGCTTGAATATTTAGCTATTTTTCGACATAATCACCATTTCTGTCGATGCATTTTTGTAGACGCTGTGGCAGTTTTTGTATGCCCATGTTATACCAGCTCGCCGCCATGCTTCTTTCACCTCGTCATCGGAGCTGAATCGCTTTCCGGCCAAATGTTCTTTTAACTTAGGGAACAGGTGATAGTCACTGGGCGCCAAGTCAGGACTATAGGCTGGGTGGTTAATTATGTTCCACTGAAACTGTTGCAAGAGAGCAACGGTTTGCCGAGCGATGTGTGGGCAAGCGTTGTCATGGAGAATGTGTACGCCCTTGCTCTACATTCCTCTTCTCCGTTTGAGTTTTTTCAGAGTCTCACAGTACCTGTCAGCGTTAATTATGGTCCCAGTGGGCATAAAGTCGTCCAACAATATCCCTTTCCGATCCCAAAAAAAGTTGTCATGACTTTACCGGCAGACTGTGTTTGTTTGAATTTCCGCTGCTTTGGCGAAGAAGGATGCCGCCACTGGCGTGATTGTTGCTTGGTCTCAGGTGTAAAGTGGTACGCCCAGGTTTCGTCACCCGTGACAATTGAGTCCAGAAAGTTGTCCTGTTGGGCTGCAAGGCGGTGAAGAAATGCGCGGGAAGCATCAACTCATTGCCGCATGTGGTCCTCAGTCAGCATGCGCGGCACCCATCTTGCGCACACCTTCCGGTAGTTTAATGTTTCCGTTAAAATTCTGTGAGCGGTGCTTCGGGAAACCTCAGGAACCAACGTGCAGAGATCATCCAGGGTGATCCGCCGATCTTCACGCATGCTTTGCTCAACCTTCAACACTGCCTCAGAAATTGACGGTCACCCGCACCTTTGTTCGTCGTGAATTTCGGTCCGACCAGCTGCAAACTCTCTACACAATTTACGAACATTTTTGACATCCGTACACGACTCATCATACACTTCTGTCAATTGGCGATGAATTTCAATCGGCGCAGTGCCCTTTGCGTTCAAAAACCGAATAACTGCGCGCAGTTCGCACTTGGCGGTAACATCCAACGGGAACTCGATTCTCAACGGCTGCCAAGCCAAGACTGAGCGCCTCAGCGCGGCGTGCGCATGTTTACACACAGCGCGTGAAGCACTCTTCATAACAGTGTGACAAACTGCCCCACAGAGTTCTGTATTTATAAAAAAAGTAGGAGACCTTACTTCTGGAATTACCCTCGTATATACTTGGGTCAGCGGTTACAGGTTCTGAGACCAATCAGTCGATCCTTGTTCTGCAATAGATAGCATCAAAAGAAATATTCAGAAAGGAGAAATTTCGATCTGTGCCACATTCAGACAAAGAAGGAATTCATTGGTAACAAATGAAAATTTTGCTAAGGCCGGGATTCGGACCGGTGTCGCCTGCTTACTACGCAGATGCGGATGTATTACTCTAAAAAAGACTCCTTAGCACTGTGTTTACATGCAACTGCGTGGACTGCCCAAGCACGCGTCCTCCCCTCCGTCCACATTCCCATTTGCCACACACTACCAAAGCAGTGTCCCCTAGCGCTTTTTCCTCGTTTTGATTGTCGCATCACGCTGAGTCCCGCACGAGATCGGGCGAAGAGTGCGCTGCATTGAATGATCATACTAGCCTTCACGGCGCATGTATATCTATATGAGTGGAGTCTGTTGTTTCAGACATGTCCACCCATGTAGATACATACGTATATGCGCCGTGAAGGCTAATATGATCATTCAGTGCAGCGCACCCTTCGTCCGACCTCGTGCGCGACTCAGCGTGATGCGACAATCAAAACGAGGAAAAAGCGCTAGGGGACGCTGCTTTGGTAGTGTGTGGCAAATGGGAACGTGGACGGAGGGGGGAGGCATGCTTGGATATCCGTTTAGTTGTACCTAACCGTTGTGCCAATGTGGCGTAGGTGGTTAGCTTATCTACCAAGTAAGCAGAAGACCTGGCTTCTAAACCAACCTTGGTATAAATTTTCGTTTGTCAGCAATGAATTCTTTCTTTGCCCGAATGCGGAGGAGACTGGAATTTCTCCTTCCTGAACATATTCTATGTTCAGCCGCAGGATCAAACATAGAAATGGTTTCTTTTCTTTTGGACATCGATTACATGGAAAAGCTGGATTCCAAAAGGGCACTCTAAGATTATTGAGATTCCATACGTGTGAAGGTGCAGCACTGAAGGTGCTGACGTTACAGGAAGCAATGCAGCACTGTCTATTATGTGTATTCAATCGAAATTTGTCATAGTTTGTTCTTGGCTGGCGTTTCTTACAGTGTGTATTTCATTTCCCAATTAATGTAAATCAAGGTCTGTGGGTACATCTTACATTCCTAAATATTTCCTCGAGTGTACTTGAAGTAACCAGGGGTGTCAGGGGGTGTACGAGGGGGTACCCAAAAA